>NW_026869267.1:0-75000 GCF_020745735.1 Hemiscyllium ocellatum | reverse complement strand
AATATGTTAAGGCATAAACATTTTTCTAGTAATAATGCATATTTTTTAAAAATGTGCAAATATCTCTGTATATTTGTGAAAATATGTGTGATTGACGTTTTAAACTATAAAATAAACATTTTTATCTTGGAATCTGGTTTGAAGGGTGCAATTGCTGCTGGGAACCACAAGACCCTCAAAGTCAGCGTCGGAGGACCGCAACTGTAGTCACCTCTTGACTACCCCTTGCCCTCATCGGCGGTGCCTGCCCGCCGGGATATGTAGTTCAGGCACCGCTGCGTAACTATGAAAGGGGTGGACAACGGGACTACATTTCCCAGCGGGCGGCGCGTCTACCGGCGGGTCTGGAGGTGTGGACTACATATCCCAGAGGGCCATGCGGTGGATCTTCCGGTGTGCTGAGACCCTAGCAACGTGGTCCTTGGCAACCAGAGGACACTGATGGGGAATGGGAGAGATGGAAGATTAATCATAAATTATAGAAATAATTAGTGATTTTATGTCTATTTAAACTTATTGAGGGGACTGTTGTGTATCTGAAGGGTGAGGCATTTATTGATTTGAAGACGAATTTACAGAAGAACATAATGAAGGATTAACTTTTTAAACTAGGGCTGGGTGTTGGAAAAGGTGAAATAATCCATTGACACTAAATTAATAAATTATCTTCAAATTGGGAATTTAAACTCAGCAATTTGTGATACCAACTGCTCCAAAATATTATAATCGATCATTTAAAATCGCCAGCGTGCACAATTTAATGTCAGAAACTTTAAAATGCAGAATTAAAATTACTACCTCTCAATAATTAACTTTAAATCAATAGTTGGAAATTACTGATGTTTACAATTTAACATCAGAAAGTTTATTTAAAATTTGGTATTAAAATTGCTATTTCAAAATGATTAACTTCAAGTCTGTAGTTGAAAATTAGTGGTGTGGACAATTTTAATATTAGAATGTGTAATTAAAATATTGTATTAAAATTACTATCTCTAAATAATTAACTTTAAATCAATAGTTGAAAATTACTGATGTTTACAATTTAACATCAGAAGGTTTATTTAAAATATGGTATTAAAATTGCTATTTCAAAATGATTAACTTCAATTCAGTCATTGAAAATTACTGGTGTAGACAATTTTAATATTAGAAAGTTTAATTAAAATATTGTATTAAAATTACTATCTCTAAATAATTAACTTTAAATCAATAGTTGAAAATTACTGATGTTTACAATTTAACATCAGAAAGTTAATTTAAAATTTGGTATTAAAATTGCTATTTCAAAATGATTAACTTCAAGTCTGTAGTTGAAAATTAGTGGTGTGGACAATTTTAATATTAGAATGTTTAATTAAAATATTGTATTAAAATTACTATCTCTAAATAATTAACTTTAAATCAATAGTTGAAAATTACTGATGTTTACAATGTAACATCAGAAAGTTTATTTAAATATTATCTTAAAATTAGATAATTTTAATATCAGAAAATTTAATTAAAATACAGAATTAACATTACTATGTTGAAATAATTAGCTTCAAATCAATAGTTGAAAATCAGTGGCGTAGACAATTTAACATCAGAAAATTTAATCAAAATGTTGTACTGAACATAACATCTTGAAAGAATTAACTTCATTCACATCAATAGCTTTAAAATTACCAGTATAGGCAATCTGACATCATAATCATTCATCAAAATACAGAATTTAAATTAATAATTTAAATAATTAACTTCAAATCAATGAGTGAACATCACCGCCAGAGACAATTTAACAACAGAAGCTTTGAAGAAATGATGACCATACCTGCACACACACAAAGTGGGTGCTGGGGGGGGAGAAAGAAAGGACAAAAAATAGAAAAATAGGAAAGGAAAAAGAAAATAAAAGAAATTATTACCTCTAAATAGCTAACTTATATCCAATAATTTTAAACTCATCTGTGTTCACAATTAAAATAGAGGATTCTAGTTCCTGTTTTTCAAATTTAACTTGTAATTAATACCTGAAATCACTGGTTATAGTCCAACAAGTTTAATTGGAAGCACTAACTTTCGGAGCGCCACGCTTTCATCAGGTGGTTGACACCTTCCAAGTAAACCTGTTGGACTATAACCTGGTGTTGTGTGATTTTTAACTTTATCCAACACCAGCATCTCCAAATCATGAAACCACCAGCATTGGCTATGTATCATCAAGAAATTAAAATGATCAAAACAGAGAATCAAATAGCCAAACTCAATCGATTCTAAATCTATGGTTTAACATTATCATAACAATGTAAAATTGTTTAAAATACAGGATCAAAATCCAACATTTTATAATAATTAACTCCAAATCAATAGCTTAATGTTTTTAATTTAAAATCGTTGAGCAATTTAATGCCAATAACTTTAAGCAGTTCGAAAACAAAATCAAAACAAATAAATAACAATACATCGGGAGCTAAAACTCAATGTGTAATACATTACCACGAACAGTTCAACATCAGTAATAATGAAAATGATCGATAACTTGAAATAAATAATTTAAAATCAATAGCTTAAAGGGAATTCTTGAAAATCAATAATTTCATACCTGAAAAATAAAAGATTAATGTAAATAATACAATTAGTGGGTCAAATTAAAACCTAAACTGTGTATTTGATATGAATAACGTATATTGGTAACTTAAATCTGCAAATTAAGCCATTTAATTAGGTTGTAAAAAATATTTATGGTGTCCCGTGGATTTAGTAATGCTAGTAAAATCTCTGAATCATATCCTGGACGATTATATTGTGAAATTGATAGTTGTACCATGGTTTTTAGCACTGTCTTTGTTTCATGTTTTCATCTTTTTAACTACAGGTTACCTGAATTCATCGTCTGAGTTCAACAGGGTGCAAATCCGCTGAGGGAGAGGTGGACGGGCAGAGCTGAGCTTCTGCAGCTTGGGCAGGTCTCGGGCTCCTTGTTAATCTAAGAGAGCTGCGCTGGGGGTGGCAGGCAGTAGGCACAACACCATGGTTCTCAGTCGGTGCTCACTGGGTTGTACGGATTGGAATATTCCTGCTAGCCATCCCTGAAACATTTCTGAGCATCCTGCTTGGGAGAATTACCCAGCAATTTTAGACAGTCAGTCAAGTTACTTCCTTCTCATAGGATCCTGATGAAACAGTCCCATCGAGAGACACTGGGTCAGTTAGGACTATATTCACCTGGCAGTTTAGACATAATAGCGGGAGGGGGAGACCTCACAGAAACCTGTAGAATTCTAACAGGAACCGATGCCGAAGGATGCACGGTGCCTCAGTGGTTAGCACTGCTGCCTCCCAGTGCCAGGGACCCAGGTTCGATCCCACCCTCGGGCGACTGTCTGGATGGAGTTTGCATATTCTCCCTGTGACTGTGTAGGTTTACTCCGGGTGCTCCGGTTTCCTCCCACAGTCCAAAGATGTGCAGGTTAGGGTGGATTGGCCATGGGAAATTGTCCCATAGTGCCCAGGGATGTGCAGGTTAGGGTGGATTGGGCGTGGGAAATTGTCCCATAGTGCCCAGGGATGTGCAGGTTAGGGTGGATTGGCCGTGGGAAATTGTCCCATAGTGCCCAGGGATGTACAGGTTAGGGTGGATTGGCCATGGGAAATTGTCCCATAGTGTCCAGGGATGTGCAGGTTAGGGTGGGTTGGCCATGGGAAATTGTCCCATAGTGCCCAGGGATGTGCAGGTTAGGGTGGATTGGCCATGGGAAATTGTCGCATAGTGCCCAGGGATGTACAGGTTAGGGTGGATTGGCCATGGGAAATTGTCCCATAGTGTCCAGGGATGTACAGGTTAGGGTGGATTGGCCATGGGAAATTGTCCCATAGTGTCCAGGGATATACAGGTAAGGGTGGATTGGCCATGGGAAATTGTCCCATAGTGCCCAGGGATGTGCAGGTTAGGGTGGATTGGCCGTGGGAAATTGTCCCATAGTGCCCAGGGATGTGCAGGTTAGGGTGGATTGGCCGTGGGAAATTGTCTCATAGTGCCCAGGGATGTACAGGTTAGGGTGGATTGGCCGTGGGAAATGTAGGATATGGGGTGGGTCTGGGTAGGATGTTCTTAGGGGCCTCAGTGTGGACCAAATGGCTTGCCTCGCTGTCAGGCTAACGTTGGCTGGGGGACATCCAGAGTGCTGTTTGCCAGCCCGTGCCGGGGAGTAACAGCGGATTCCCTCTGCCCCCAGCCCGCGCCGGGGAGTAACAGCGGATTCCCTCCGTCCCCAGCCCGTCCCGGGGAGTAACAGCGGATTCCCTCTGTCCCCAGCCCGCGCCGGGGAGTAACAGCGGATTCCCTCTGTCTCCAGCCCGCGCCGGGGAGTAACAGCGGATTCCCTCTGTCCCCAGCCCGTGCCGGGGAGTAACAGCGGATTCCCTCTGTCCCCAGCCCGTGCCGGGGAGTAACAGCGGATACCCTCTGTCCCCAGCCCGTGCCGGGGAGTAACAGCGGATACCTTCCATCCCCAGCCCGTGCCGGGGAGTAACAGCGGATTGCCTCTGTCCCCAGCCCGTGCCGGGGAGTAACAGCGGATACCCTCTGTCCCCAGCCCGTGCCGGGGAGTAACAGCGGATACCCTCTGTCTCCAGCCCGTGCCGGGGAGTAACAGCGGATACCCTCTGTCCCCAGCCCGTGCCGGGGAGTAACAGCGGATACCCTCTGTCCCCAGCCCGTGCCGGGGAGTAACAGCGGATACCCTCTGTCCCCAGCCCGTGCCGGGGAGTAACAGCGGATACCCTCTGTCTCCAGCCCGCGCTGGGGAGTAACAGCGGATACCCTCTGTCCCCAGCCCGCGCCGGGGAGTAACAGCGGATTCCCTCTGTCCCCAGCCCGTGCCGGGGAGTAACAGCGGATACCCTCTGTCCCCAGCCCGTGCCGGGGAGTAACAGCGGATTCCCTCTGTCCCCAGCCCGCGCCGGGGAGTAACAGCGGATTCCCTCCGTCCCCAGCCCGCGCCGGGGATAACAGCGGATTCCCTCTGTCCCCAGCCCGCGCCGGGGAGTAACAGCGGATTCCCTCCGTCCCCAGCCCGCGCCGGGGAGTAACAGCGGATTCCCTCCGTCCCCAGCCCGCGCCGGGGAGTAACAGCGGATTCCCTCCGTCCCCAGCCCGCGCCGGAGAGTAACAGCGGATTCCCTCCGTCCCCAGCCCGCGCCGGGGAGTAACAGCGGATTCCCTCCGTCCCCAGCCCGCGCCGGAGAGTAACAGCGGATTCCCTCCGTCCCCAGCCCGCGCCGGAGAGTAACAGCGGATTCCCTCCGTCCCCAGCCCGCGCCGGAGAGTAACAGCGGATTCCCTCCGTCCCCAGCCCGCGCCGGGGAGTAACAGCGGATTCCCTCTGTCCCCAGCCCGCGCCGGGGAGTAACAGCGGATTCCCTCCGTCCCCAGCCCGCGCCGGAGAGTAACAGCGGATTCCCTCCGTCCCCAGCCCGCGCCGGAGAGTAACAGCGGATTCCCTCCGTCCCCAGCCCGCGCCGGGGAGTAACAGCGGATTCCCTCTGTCCCCAGCCCGCGCCGGGGAGTAACAGCGGATTCCCTCTGTCCCCAGCCCGTGCCGGGGAGTAACAGCGGATTCCCTCTGTCCCCAGCCCGTGCCGGGGAGTAACAGCGGATTCCCTCTGTCCCCAGCCCGCGCCGGAGAGTAACAGCGGATTCCCTCTGTCCCCAGCCCGCGCCGGAGAGTAACAGCGGATTCCCTCCGTCCCCAGCCCGTGCCGGGGAGTAACAGCGGATTCCCTCTGTCCCCAGCCCGCGCCGGAGAGTAACAGCGGATTCCCTCTGTCACCAGCCCGCGCCGGGGAGTAACAGCGGATTGCCTCCGTCCCCAGCCCGTGCCGGGGAGTAACAGTGGATTCTCTCTGTCCCCAGCCCATGCCGGGGAGTAACAGTGGATTCCCTCTGTCCCCAGCCTGTGCCGGGGAGTAACAGCGGATTCCCTCCGTCCCCAGCCCGTCCTGGGGAGTAACAGCGGATTCCCTCCGTCCCCAGCCCGCGCCGGGAGTAACAGCGGATTCCCTCTGTCCCCGGCCCGTGCCGGGGAGTAACAGCGGATTCCCTCTGTCCCCTCTCTCTCTCTCACAGGCGACATGTCGTGTCAGTTGGCCAGATCCCTGCAGATTATCCGCTTTGAGAAGGATGATCACTCCTTCCACCTGGACACCCGGGCTTTGGAGAGCATTCTGCTGGGGGAGGCAGTCCAGGATCTGAACGTGGTTCTCCTGGCAGTGGCCGGGGCGTTCCGCAAGGGCAAATCCTTCCTCCTGGACTTCATGTTGCGGTTCATGTACAAACAGGTAACGGTACCTCTCCCTCCCCACACCCCCACCCGGTGTGGGCACGCAGTCGGAAACACAGACCAGTGACAGCTTCCCGGGGAAGGCAGAGAGAGGGCTGGGGGGGAGTTCCCGATCTCCGGGCATCAGGAGACACGGCCCCCAGTGACAGGGAGATGGGAATCAGGGGGATGCTGCAGAGGCCGGGATTGGAGGGAGAGACCGAGATAGGGAGGGGGGCGTAGGGGGGTTACAGAGATAGGGAGGAGGTGTAGGGGCTGGAGGGGGTTACAGAGATGGGGAGGGGGTGTAGGGGCTGGAGGGGGTTACAGAGATAGGGAGGTGGGTAAGGGCTGGAGGGGGTTACAGAGATAGGGAGGGGGTGTAGGGGCTGGAGGGGGTTACAGAGATGGGGAGGGGGTGTAGGGCTGGAGGGGGTTACAGAGATAGAGAGGGGAGTGTAGGGGCTGGAGGGATTACAGAGATAGCGAGGGGGTGTTAGGGGCAGAGGGGATTACAGAGATGGTGGGGTTTAGGGGCTGGAGGGGGTTACAGAGACAGAGGGCGTGTAGGGGGTTACAGAGATAGTGAGGGGGTGTAGGGGGTTACAGTGATAGGGAGGGGGTGTAGGGGGTGACAGAGATAGGGAGGGGGTGTCGGGGCTGCAGGAGGAGATGGCAGTGTGGGCCAGCAGCTCCCCAGGGGTGGGTGAATGCCACAGCGAGTGCCTGCTAACACACTCCATGGTGCTGTGTGTGTTCCACCTGCAGAAGTTTGGATCGACAGTGAACTGGCTCGGCCGGGATGATAAACCACTGACCGGGTTTTCCTGGAGGGGAGGGTCTGACCCTGACACCAGTGGGATCCTCATCTGGACTGAAGTGTTCATTGTTCATAAACCAAATGGGAAAAAGGTACAGAGACTTCACCGTCCCAGCCGGAGTGGGATTGGGAATGATCAGGAGGCACCTTTCCATAATTCCTGGATTTGCCGCACTGTTGGACGGTCAGTGCTGAGGGAGTGGATACAGTCGGAGGGTCAGTGCTGAGGGAGTGGGTACAGTCGGAGGGTCAGTGCTGAGGGAGGGGGCACTGTCAGAGGGTCAGTGCTGAGGGAGTGGATACAGTTGGAGGGTCAGTGCTGAGAGAGCGGGCACTGTCAGAGGGTCAGTGCCGAGGGAGGGGGCACTGTCAGAGGGTCAGTGCTGAGGGAGTGGATACAGTCGGAGGGTCAGTGCTGAGGAAGGGGGCACTGTCAGAGGGTCAGTGCTGAGGGAGTGGGCACTGTCAGAGGGTCAGTGCTGAGGGAGTGGGTACAGTCGGAGGGTCAGTGCTGAGGAAGGGGGCACTGTCAGAGGGTCAGTGCTGAGGGAGTGGGCACTGTCAGAGGGTCAGTGCTGAGGGAATGAGCACTGTCGGAGGGTCAGTGCTTAGGGAGTGGGCGCACTGTCGGGTCAGTGCTGAGGGAGCGGGCACTGTCGGACAGTCAGTGCTGAGGGAGCGGGCACTGTCAGAGGGTCAGTGCTGAGGGAGCGGGCACAGTCAGAGGGTCAGTGCTGAGGCAGTGGGCACTGTCAAAGGGTCAGTGCTGAGGGAGTGGGCACTGTGGGAGAGTCAGTGCCGAGGGGAGTGGGCACTGTCAGAGGGTCAGTGCTGAGGGAACGGGTACTATCAGAGGGTCAGTGCTGAGGGAGTGAGCACTGTTGGAGGGTCAGTGCTTAGGGAGTGGCCGCACTGTCGGGTCAGTGCTGAGGGAGTGGGCACTGTCAGAGGGTCAGTGCTGAGGGAGCGGGCACTGTCGGACAGTCAGTGCTGAGGGAGCGTGCAGAGTCAGAGGGTCAGTGCTGAGGGAGCAGGCACAATCAGAGGGTCAGTGCTGAGGGAGTGGGCACTGTCAGAGGGTCAGTACTGAGGGAGTGGGCACTGTCAGAGGGTCAGTGCTGAGGGAGTGGGCACTGTCAGAGGGTCAGCACTGAGGGAGTGGGCACTGTCGGAGGGTCAGCGCTGAGGGAGTGGGCACTGTCAGAGGGTCAGCGCTGAGGTAGTGCCACACTGTCGGAGGGTCAGTGCTGAGGGAGAGGGGACTCTGGTCGGGTCAGCGCTGAAGTAGCTGAGCTGATGTGTCTCTCGCTCCCGCAGCATGACCTTGCCACCAACGCCTGGTGACCTCTCCCCCCTGCGTTTTGCCCCCTCCCTCCCCCCTAGGTCGCTGTGATGCTGATGGACACTCAGGGAGCCTTTGACAGCCAGTCGACGGTGAAAGACTGCGCCACCATCTTCGCCCTGAGCGCCATGACCAGCTCTGTGCA
The DNA here is from genome assembly GCF_020745735.1 of Hemiscyllium ocellatum. Lineage (NCBI taxonomy): Eukaryota > Metazoa > Chordata > Chondrichthyes > Orectolobiformes > Hemiscylliidae > Hemiscyllium > Hemiscyllium ocellatum. The sequence continues at coordinate 66,391 of NW_026869267.1, read as the reverse complement.
GGTAGGGTGTGGCAGGGTGTGGTGTGCAGGCAAGGCCGCACAACCTCGGTGTGTGTTCGCAGAGATCCCCTTTCAGTTTCTGTTCCTCCATTGTGCTCCACACACTTGGGTCTGTTTCACTCTCCCCCGTCTTCCGTCTGAGTCAGCGTGCTCCGGACTCTGCCCCCTTGGTCTCAGTAACTCGGGAGTGAGGAGGGGGGAGCAGCCAGGCTCACTACACTGGTTCCCTTCGACGCCTCTCTCACCACCCCTTCCTGCAAAACCCACTCGTGTATCCTCAGGCCATGTTAAACATCGTCACCATACCTCCCTGGCTGGCAGCCACTCCGCTGTGCCCACCAACACTGCCCTCCTGGCGCGGATTGAGGAGAAACTCCTGTGCAGCCTCGGACGCTGTCCTATCCTCATAAACAGAGGGAAGGAAGCTGCCATCCTGACCGGGTCTGATTCCTGAAGAAGGGCTTATGTCGAATCTCCTGCTCCTTGGATGCTGCCTGACCTGCTGCGCTTTTCCAGCAACACATTTTCAGCTCGATCCTCATAAACAGCCTGCCGTCCGGTGGGGACAGAGGGTACTGGTCACAGGCTTGTGGTCCCAGTCGTTTTACAGTGTGGCGCTAATGATCCAGGTCATGGACCAATAGGAGCAGCTCTTTTGGCCCATCGTTCTGTGCCAACTCATTGAAAAATTCCATCTAACCCGTCCCTGCCAACGTGCAGCCTCCTTTCCCAGTAATTCCCCGCCCTTTCCCAGATCCCAACAACTCGCGTCCTCAGATAAAACCTCCTCCTCCCTCCCTTCTGTTCCCAATTCCTTTTGATCCCGTGTCCCTCCAGTGACCCACTCTCCTGGCCCTGGGAGCACCTTCCCCCCACCACCGTCATTGACCCTTCCTGACTCTGAACGCCTCGATTCAGTCTCCCCACTGCTTCAGCAGTTCTGAAGAGGAGTCGCGCTGAAACCACAACGATTACTGCGTTTCTCTCTCCGCAGGTGTGACCCGGAACCTGCTGAGTTTCTCCAGCATTCTCTGCGGTATTTCGCTTTTGTTCCCCCTGGATCTGTGCTCCGAGGATGACAAGCAGCGTCCCCGGTCTCTCTGTACAGTTGCTGAACTGCATGTAGCTTGGCTTGCTGAGCGGATGCACTCACACAACAGGCCATGAATGAACAGGCACAGGACAACGAGCCACAGATATTAGACAGCGACAAACACAGAAAATGAAAAAAACGAGACCTGCAAAACAAACTGGACAAACGTAGGCCAGATAACAACACTGACAACACAGAAACATGATTTAAAAACTTCTCTGGCTGACACTGAAGAAGTCGTCTTTGGAAGAGGATTAAATTGCAACTTCCAGGATGCGGACAAGAAAGATTTCTTAGCAGCATTAGAGACAACACTGAAAGAAAACCAACTCACAGAAGAAAATCAACAAACCATCAGTCAGAAAGTCGCACCAACATTAAGCAGGAAGAAGAAAGGAAACACACTCAATACGCAAGGAAAGCACCAGAGTCACAGAGATGTACAGCACGGAAACAGACCCTTCGGCCCAACCCGTCCATGCCAACCTAGATATCCCAATCCAATCTAGTACCACCTGCCAGCACCCGGCCCATATCCCTCCAAACCCTTCCTATTCATGTACCCATCCAAATGCCTCTTACATGTTGTAGTTGTACCAGCCTCCACCACATCCTCTGGCAGCTCATTCCATACACGTACCACCCCCTGTGTGAAAAAGTTGCCCCTTAGGTCTCTTTTATATCTTTCCCCTCTCACCCTAAACCTATGCCCCTCTAGTTCTGGACTCCCCGAGCCCAGGGAAAAGACTTTGCCTATTTACCCTATCCATGCCCCTCATAATTTTGTAAACCTCTATAAAGTCACCCCTCAGCCTCCGACACTCCAGGGAAAACAGCCCCAGCCTGTTCAGCCTCTCCCTGTAGCTCAGATCCTCCAACCCTGGCAACATCCTTGTTAATCTTTTCTGAACCCTTTCAAGTTTCACAGCACCTTTCCGATAGGAAGGAGACCAGAATTGCACACAATATTCCAACAGTGGCCTAACCAATGTCCTGTACAGCCGCAACATGACCTCCCAACTCCTGTACTCAATACTCTGACCAATAAAGGAAAGCATACCAAACGCCGCCTTCACTATCCTATCTACCTGCGACTCCACTTTCAAGGAGCTATGAATCTGCACTCCAAGGTCACTTTGTTCAGCAACACTCCCTCAGACCTTACCATTAAGTGTATAAGTCCTGCTAAGATTTGCTTTCCCAAAATGCAGCACCTCACATTTATCTGAAAAAACACTGTTGTCCCACCTGCAGACAAAGGATGCTGGACAGTCATTCTACGTTGAAAACTACATTGAAGGCCTACATTGAGAAAGTGAAAGCACTACTTGCAGATACCAACAAGTGGCAATAGACCCGACCCCACAACCGAATCACAGCCTTACTCAAAAAATCTTCAGAAATCTGGAGAAATAAATAAGACCGACTTCCAAAACATGAAACCAGCTCAGCGAGCAAACCTACATCCAGAACCTCAACCTGAGCTACAAATCTGAAAACTCGCTCATCGCTGAGCTCTCTTACCCTTGGTCCCATTCCAGTAAATCTCCCTCCTCACTCTCTACAAGTCTTGACACCTTTCCTAACACGTGGGGGCCAGATTTCAACCCAACATCTTTCTCAAACCTAATCCACCTTTGATAAGTGAGTTTAACATAATTTCTTTGCTCTTACTCACTGTTTATAAAGTCAAGGATTTTGTCCGTCTCGTTTAACAAGCCTCTGCACCTGAATTTTTACAGACACACTGTAGAAAGGGTCCTATCCGGGTGCATCCCGGTGTGGAATGGGGCAGCGGGTCTGCCCAGGACTGGGAGGTACTCCAGGGAGCTGTGAATCCAGCCCAGACCATCGCACAAATCCAACCTTCCACCCGCTGACTCCATCTCCACGTCCCACTGCCTGGGGAAGGCAGCTGACATCATCACAGACCCCCCCCCTCCTCCCAGCCTGGTTAGAATCTCCCCCCACCCTCTCCTGTCTGGCAGAAGATATGTAAGCTTAAACACACACGTATCAACAGATTCAGGAACAGCTGCTTCCCTGCTGTTATTAGACGGCTCATTGGTTAGCACTGCTGCCTCCCAGCATCAGGGACCTGGGTTCGATCCCAGCCTTGGGCATCTCTCTGTGTGGAGTTTGCACATTCTCCCCGTGTCTGCCTGGGTTTCCTCCGGGAGCTCCGGTTTCCTCCCACAGTCCAAAGATGTGTAGGTTTGGGTGGATTGGCCATGCTAAATTGCTCATCGTGATAGATGCATTAGTCAGAGGGGAATGGGACTGGGTGGGTTACTTTTCAGAGGGTCGGTGTGGACTGGTTGGGCCGAAGGGCCTGTTTCCACTCTGTAGGGAATCTAATCTAAATGTGGATCTTGCATTCTGTGTACCTTCTCGGCAGCTGTAACACTGTATTCCTTGCTCTGTTCCATCTCCCTGATGCACTTGGTATGGTATAACCTGCCTGTACCACACACAAAACAAAACTTCTCACTGTACCTAGGTACAAATGACAAGAATCAATCAAATTAAAACCTGTCCTTGCCACCTTTGTGATAAACAGCCCCCAGCTCCCTCCAAACCAGTTAAATCTGTTCCATTTTTTTGAATCTCAGCTCAAAATCCTGGAGCTCCCTGCCTTGAGGGAGGGTGGATGTACCAACACTCAAAGGGCCGGAGCAGTTAACAAAGTCAGCTCACCAGAGCCCTCTCAAAGACGACTCGGGATGGGCAATGAATACAGGTCCAGTCAGTGACACCGAGGTCAGGAGTGAATTTAAACAGATCTGTCTCTCCATCTGGGAGAACCCTTCCCAGCAGCTGCTCACACATTCCTGGGTTCAACTCCATCTGCCCAATGTCTCTCCATTTCACCCAAAATCTGTTGCTGTCCTTCTCCCTAGTCTTGTATCTTCCACAAACCATGGAACGGTGCACCACGAATCCAAATCGTTAGAATCCCTGCGGTGTGGAAGCAGGCCATTTGGCCCATTGAGTCCATACTGACCCTGCATCTCACCCAGACCCATTCCCCCGCTCCCCACAACTAATCCGCCCTAACCTGCACACTATGGGAATATTTCCCATGGCCAATCCACCCTAAACTACACCCTGGGCACTATGGGACAATTTCCCATGGCCAATCCACCCTAAACTACACCCCTGGGCACTATGGGACAATTTCCCATGGCCAATCCACCCTAACCTGCGCATCCCTGGGCACTATGGGACAATTTCCCATGGCCAATCCACTCTAACCTGCACATCCCTGGGCACTATGGGACAATTTCCCACGGCCAATCCACCCTAACCTGCACATCCCTGGGCACTATGGGACAATTCCCCATGGCCAACCCACCCTAACCTGCACATCCCTGGGCACTATGGGACAATTTCCCATGGCCCATTCACCCTAACCTGCACATCCCTGGGCACTATGGGACAATTTCCCATGGCCAATCCACCCTGACCCTCGTATCTTTGGATTATGACAGGAAACCGGAGCACCTGGAGGAAACCCACGCAGACACGGGGAGAACGTGCAAACTCTACACAGACAGTCGCCCGAGGGTGGGATCGAACCCAGTACTCCAAAGCTGTCAGGCAGCTGCGCTAACCACTGAGCCAGCGTGTCATTAGTATTTATTGAAAATAGCAGTGGAGTCAACCCAGACCTGTGGCTTGTCTATCACTATGACCCTCTTGTGTAAAAAACACCAATGCTTTCTGCTTCCAAAGTCGCTCAGTCAATTTGATCACACTTTGTCCCGGCATCTTTCATTTTGCCATCAACTCTCTGCTTTGTTTCAGGTATATAACTTAACACACAATATTCAGGAGGATGACTTACAGCATCTCCAGGTTGGTCTGTGGAACTGGGGTAACCATTCCTTATTCTATCATTGGATGTTGGACGTTTCTAAATCCCCCTGTATGGAGTGTTCCGTTCTGCCATTTCAGGGGGCTTTTAAGACTCAGCCACATCGCTGTGTGTCTCAGACTGCGGAAGGATGGCTGATTTCTCTTTCCCAAGGGACATCAGTGACTCAAATGGAATTTTACAGGAATCACTGACCCTCCGACAGTGCGCCCTCCATCAGTGCTGACCATCCGACAGTGCCCGCTCCCTCAGCACTGACCATTGGACAGTGCCCGCTCCCTCCGCACTGACCCTCCGACACTGCCCACTCCCTCAGCACTGACCCTCCGACAGTGCAGCACTCCCTCAGCATTGACCCTCCGACAATGTCCGCTCCCTCAGCACTGACCCTCCGACAATGCCCACTCCCTCAGCACTGATCCTCCGACAGTGCCCACTCCCTCAGCACTGACCCTCCGACACTGCCCACTCCCTCAGCACTGACCGTCTGACAGTGCCCACTCCCTCAGCACTGACCCTCCGACAGTGCCCCCTCCCTCATCACTGACCCTCTGACAGTGCCCACTCCCTCATCACTGACCCTCCGTCGGTGCCCACTCCCTCAGCACTGACCCTCCGACAGTGCCCCCTCGTTCAGCACTGACCCTCCGACAGTGCCCCCTCCCTCAGCATTGACCCTCCGTCAGTGCCCACTCCCTCAGTAACAGTGTTTTCATGCTCGATGATGATCTCTGGTTTCTGAAGTGCGTCTTGGACCGAGAATCCCTGTCGTCTGAGGTGTGAGTGACCCCCAGAGCGACAAGACGGACACGGGGTTTGTAAAGTATTGAGTAGGCTACCCGTCGGAAGGCTTAGCTGGTTTTGACAAGTAACATCCTCGTCCTTTTCTGTTGCAGCTCTTCACTGAATACGGACGTTTGGCTATGGATGAGAACTCACTCAAGCCTTTCCAGGTACAGCAGCCCTGTCACAGGGACAGGATCCAACAAGGATTCCTCATCAACCTCCTCAATCCGCCAGCCTCACAGCGACTTGTTGGCATTCCCCACTTCCCAATCCAGCCAACTTTCAACAATGAGTCCTTCCTGTCAAATGCTGAGTCAATGATGCAACACTCTGTTAGAGAAGGGTCCCCCTTTCACTGCCCTCAAGGGGAGGCGAGAGCATGTTCCCTCTGATCCCTGCAGATGCAGCCCTCCTTCATACCCCAGCTCTGTCTCTCTTACTGAAAATAAGAGAGAGACAGTTCAAAGTTCAGGAGAAGATTTGTAGCTCGGGTGCTCGTTGTTGTGGTTCTGTTTGCCGAGCTGAGAGTTTGTGTTGCAACATGAATTCGACTGGGACAACACTACTATTATAGCCAAACAGAGAACAGCCAGGGGATTCCTAGAGGCATGGCACTCATCCACAGATTCTATCAACAAACACATCGACCTGGAGCCAACATCCCGGCCACTGCAGCCGACAGCAACTGACAACCGGAAGCGGCAGAGACAAACCACTACAAATGCCGGAGGAAAGATCACAGAAGCGCTTCACAGGAGGCTCCCAAGCACTGAGGGTGTCACCTAGACAGGGGACGAAACGTTTGCAACACAAATTCCCAGCTCGGCGAACAGAACCACGACAGAGAGACAGTGTAAGGCAGAGCGAGACAGAACAAGAGAAACGGGAATATGGGGAGATGAAGGTAGATAGAGAGAGAGAGAGAGAGAGATACACGGAGGGAATCAGGGAGACTGGACAGAGAGAAAGTGGGGCAAATAGAGAGAGAAACAAAAATGGAGACAGGGAAAGAAATATGCAGAGGGATAAGGAGACAGAGGGAGAGAAATGGAAGGAGACAGAGTGGGAGACACAGGGAGGTAGAGAGATAGGCAGAGATGGGGGGAAAAACAGAGATGGAGAGAGATATAGAGAAGGAGGGATGGGGTGACAAACAGAGAAAGAGATTGGAGGAAACAGATTGGAGGCAGATGGAGATTTACAAGGATGTTGCCAGGGTTGGAGGATCTGAGCTACAACGAGAGGCTGAACAGGCTGGGTCTGTTTTCCCTGGAGTGTCGGAGGTTGAGGGGTGACGTTACAGAGGTTTATAAAATTATGAGGGGAATGGATAGGATAAATAGACAAAGTCTTTTCCCTGGGGTGGGGGAGTCCAGAACTAGAGGGGCATAGGTTTAGGGTGAGAGGGGAAAGATATAAAAGAGATCTAAGGGGCAACTTTTTCACGCAGAGGGTGGTACGTGTATGGAATGAGCTGCCAGAGGATGTGGTGGAGGCTGGTACAATTGCTACATTTGAAAGGCGTTTGGATGGGGACAGGAATAGGAAGGGTTTGGAGGGATATGGGCCAGGTGCTGGCAAATGGGACTAGATTGGGTTGGGAAATCTGGTCAGCATGGACTGGTTGGGCCGAAGGGTCTGTTTCCATGCTGTACATCTGGAGGACTATATGACACTGAGCAAAATGGGGCGGCACGGTGGCTCAGTGGTTCGCACTGCTGCCTCACAGCACCAGGGTCCCAGGTTCAATTCCAGCCTCAGGCGACTGTGTGTGTGGAGTTTGCACATTTTCCCCGTGTCTGCGTGGGTTTCCTCCCACAGTCACAAAGAGGTGCAGGTTAGGGTAGATTGGCCGTGGGGAATTGTCCCATAGTGTGCAGGTTAGGGTGGATTGGCCATGGGGAATTGTCCCATAGTGCCCAGGGATGTGCAGGTTAGGGTGGATTGGCCGTGGGGAAATTGTCCCATAGCGCCCAGGGATGTGCAGGTTAGGGTGGATTGGCCATGGGGAATTGTCCCATTGTGCCCAGGGATGTGCAGGTTAGGGTGGATTGGCCGTGGGGAATTGTCCCATAGTGTGCAGGTTAGGGTGGATTGGCCATGGGGAATTGTCCCATTGTGCCCAGGGATGTACAGGTTAGGGTGGATTGGCTGTGGGAAATTGTCCCATAGTGTTAGGTGCATCAGTCAGAGGGAAATGGGTCTGGGTGGGTTACCCTTGGGAGGGTCGGTGTGGACTGGTTGGACCTGTTTCCACACCGTAGGGAATCTAATCTCAAAGACAGATGACACTGAAAGTGGTTTTAATGTGCTGCTTTTCCCCATCCCCTGCAGACTCTGATGTTTCTGGTCCGGGATTGGAGCTTTCCTTATGAGTATCCGTACGGATTGGAAGGGGGCAAAGACTTTTTGGAGCGGCGACTCCAGGTGAGGGACAATCCCAAACATCTCAGAATGGCCCCCGCTCCGGCCTCCTTGTCCAGTGCGGATACAGAGCGGGGTGCACTGGAGGGGTGAGGTGACAGGGTGACTCAGGGGAGAGAGGTGAGTCCCGTCTCTGTGGGTGGCTGTTTAAATCCTGGGGCAGAACGTTCACATTCGGGCCGCACCGTTCGGGGGTGGGGAGGGGGTAATGCCAGCCAGCGCTCCCTCTGGGGTTTGGCAACGTAGAACTCTGACTCAACGCAATCGGAAACTTCAGAGCTGAGAGTGAGAGAGTTTCATTGGGTAACGGGGAGTCAAGGGTTCTAGAACCAAGTCTGGACACCGGGGCTTAGATATCATTGAGGTGAGCTCTATCAGACACACCCAGGGCAGGGACAGCACGGGGTTAGGTACAGGGTAAAGCTTCCTCTACACTGTCCCCCCATCAAACCCTCCCGGGACAGGGACAGCACGGGGTTAGATACAGAGTAAAGCTCCCTCTACACTGTCCCCCCATAAAACACTCCCAGGACAGGGACAGCACGGGGTTAGATACAGAGTAAAGCTCCCTCTACACTGTCCCCCATCAAACACTCCCAGGACAGGGACAGCACGGGGTTAGATACAGAGTAAAGATCGCTCTACACTGTCCCCCCATAAAACACTCCCAGGACAGGGACAGCACGGGGTTAGATACAGAGTAAAGCTCCCTCTACACTTTCCCCCATAAAACACTCCCAGGACAGGGACAGTACGGGGTTAGATACAGAGTAAGGCTCTCTCTACACTGTCCCCCATAAAACACTCCCAGGACAGGGACAGCACGGGGTTAGATACAGAGTAAAGCTCCCTCTACACTGTCCCCCATCATACACTCCCAGGACAGGGACAGCACGGGGTTAGGTACAGGGTAAAGCTCCCTCTACACTGCCCCCCCATCAAACACCCCCAGGGACAGGGACAGCACGGGATTAGATACAGAGTAAAGCTCCCTCTACACTGTCCCCTCATCAAACACTCCCAGGACAGGGACAGCACGGGGTTAGATACAGAGTAAAGCTCTCTCTACACTGTCGCCATCAAACACTCCCCAGGACAGAGACAGCACGGGGTTAGATACAGAGTAAAGCTCCCTCTACACTGTCCCCCCATCAAACACTCCCAGGGACAGGGACAGCACGGGGTTAGATACAGAGTAAAGCTCCCTCTACACTGTCCCCTCATCAAACACTCCCAGGACAGGGACAGCACGGGGTTAGATACAGAGTAAAGCTCTCTCTACACTGTCCCCATCAAACACTCCCCAGGACAGAGACAGCACGGGGTTAGATACAGAGTAAAGCTCCCTCTACACTGTCCCCCCATCAAACACTCCCAGGACAGGGACAGCACGGGGTTAGATACAGAGTAAAGCTCTCTCTACACTGTCCCCATCAAACACTCCCCAGGACAGAGACAGCACGGGGTTAGATACAGAGTAAAGCTCCCTTTACATGTGATACAGTGGTGCTGGAGAGAGTGTGAGGTTTTCGGGAGAGTGTACATTGTGGGGTAACACGAGGTGAATGGTGTTCCACTGGGGACCTCGGCCTGTCTCACTGTTTGGGGATTGCCTCCTTGCTGCCAGATCAAACCTCACCAACACGAGGAGCTGCAGTTGGTACGCAAACACATCCACACCTGCTTCAATCATCTCCAGTGTTTCCTCATGCCCCACCCAGGGCTCAAAGTCGCTACCAACCCTGCCTTCGACGGCAAGCTGAAAGGTAGGCCCTGGCATTTATCCGGGGGCTCTGTTATTCCTCCTGCTCTGGGCACCTCTGTGAATAATGTCCCTCCATTTCGGTTCCACATCAGGACCACCCAAAGCACTCTGCAACCAATGAAGGCCATTCCCATGAGGTACAATCACGGGTTTATATTCATCCGAGGGATGTGGGCACCACAGCATTTATTACCCAGCAACTTGGCACAGTACCTCAGTGGTTAGCACGGCTGCCTCCCAGCGCCAGGGACCCAGGTTCGATTCCAGCCTCAGGCGACTGTCTGGGTGGAGTTTACACATTCTCCCCGGGTCTGCATGGGTTTCCTCCGGGTGCTCCGGTTTCCTCCTACAGTCCAAAGATGTACAGGTTATAGTGGATTGGTCATGGGAAATTGTCCCATAGTGCCCAGGGATGTACAGGTTAGGGTGGATTGGCCATAGGGAATTGTCCCATAGTGCCCAGGGATGTGCAGGTTAGGGTGGATTGGCCATGGGAAATTGTCACAGTGTCCAGGGAGGTGCAGGTTAGGGTGGACTGGCCATGGGAAATTGTTCCATAGTGCCCAGGGATGTGCAGGTTAGGGTGAATTGGCCATGGGAAATTGTCCGATAGTGCCCAGGGATGTGCAGGTTAGGGTGGATTGGCCATGGGAAATTGTCCCATAGTGCCCAGGGATGTGCAGGTTAGGGTGGATTGGCCATGGGAAATTGTCCCATAGTGCCCAGGGATGTGCTGGTTAGGATGGATTGGCCATGGGAAACTGTCCCATAGTGCCCAGGGATGTGCAGGTTAGGGTGGATTGGCCATGGGAAATTGTCCCATAGTGCCCAGGGATGTGCAGGTTAGGGTGGATTGGCCATGGGAAATTGTCCCATAGTGCCCAGGGATGTGCAGGTTAGGGTGGATTGGCCATGGGAAATTGTCCCATAGTGCCCAGGGATGTGCAGGTTGGGGTGGATTGACCATGGGAAATGCAGGGTTACAGGAATAGGGTCGGTGGGGTGTGGCTTCTGTGTACTCCTGTCAGGCTGAATGGCCTGGTTCCACACAGCAGGGATAATATGAACCTAATCCGGACTGGACCCACTTTTATATGTCATTTGTATCAATGATTTCGATGAGAATCTAGAAGGCATTACTAGCTAGAAAGATTGGAGGTACAGTGGACAGTGAAGAAAGTTATCTAAGATTACAAAGGGATATGGATTGATTGGGTCAATGGGCTGAGGAGAGGCAGATGGAGTTTAATTCGGATAAAGGCAAGGTATTGCATTTTGGGAAAATACCCAAGGCCAGGGCTTATAGAGGTGAAAACTGGGTCTTGGGTAGTGATGTGGACCAGAGAACCCTAGGGGTTCAGGGTTCTAATTCGTTGAAGTTGGTATCACAGAGTGGGTAAGATGGCATTTGGTACACGTGCCTTCATTGCTCAGACCTTCAAGTGCAGGAGTTGGGACGTCATGTTGAGGTTGTATAGGACGTTGGTGAATCCATGTGCTCTAGGTCGACCCACAATGTCCTCAGGGAGGGAATCCCAGGATTCTGACCCAGCTACACTGAGGGAACGGCCGATATATTTCCAAGTCGGTGTGATGAGTGGTTCGGAGGGGAACTTGCAGGGGGTGGTGTTCCCATGTATCTGCTGCCCCTTGTCCTTTGAGACGTACGTGTTCCTGGGTTTGGAAGGTGCTGCGTGAATGTGACGCTGAACAGAGCGCTGGAAGTTGGATGAGTGACCGTGTCAGGAATGGAGATGCTGTTTGGCTTTTCTCTAAGTGTTTGATCCGTTAGGAACGACTCCTTCCTCTCTGACGTAAGGCAAAGCTGTTGAATGGCAGGACAGGTGATGCGTTGCAACTGCAGCGTGTGGGAGCTCCTGAACGTCAGTGTGGCCCAGGGCAAATAAGTCTGCAGCGGAGGGTGACTGGGCTGGAGACCTGGCTGTCTACACAGGGAGGGGGCAAATTATTTACCAGGAGACAGTCATACAGTTTAGGATTGGATGTACTGCTTTGGTCAGTTGTCAGGGACAGAGGAGGGAAGCTGGAGCTGAGGCTACCCAGACAGGAGAGGTGCAGGAGCCTCGGCCTCCACACTCGTTGCAACTTTCAGCTTGTTAGGATCAGTCCCCGGGCAAAATACCCCAGTCAGAATCATACACTCCCACAGCACGGAAACAGACCCTTCGGCCCAACCTGTCCATGCTGACCAGATATTCTGAACTAACCTGCCAGCACCCGGCCCATATCCCTCCAAATCTTTCCTATTCATATGCCCATCCAAATGCCTTTTAAATGTTATAATTGTACCAGCCTCCACCACACCCTCTGGCAGCTCATTCCATACACGTACCACCCTCTGTGTGAAAACATTGCCTCTCAGCTCCCTTTTATATCTTTCCTCACTCACCTTGAAACCTATTCCCACTACTTATGGATCCCCAACCTCAGAGAAAAGACCTTATCTATTTACCCTATCATGATTTTGTAAACCTCGATAAGGTCACCCCTCAGCCTCCGACGCTCCAGGGAAAACAGCCCCAGCCATAGAGTTCGACAGCATGGCGACTGGTCCTTTGGTCCAAACTGGTCCGTGCTGACCAAAACATCCATCCACGCTAACCCCAAATCCCTCCACCTGGCCCATATCCTTCTAACCCTCTCCTGTCCATGTATTTCTCCAAATGCCTTTGAAATGTTGTTAATGTATATCCGCCTCAACCCCTTCCACTGACAGCTCATTCTATCTGCGTACCACCCTCTGGGTAAAATAGTTTCCCCTCAGGTTCCCCTTTTATTCTTTTCCCTCTAACCTTAAACTCATTCCCTCTAATCCTCGATTCCCCAACCCTGGGAAAAAGACTGAGCACATTCACCCCATCAATGCCTTCTATAAAGTCCTGCCTCAGTCTCCTACTCTCGAAAGAACAAGGTCCTAGTCTGTCTAACCTCTCCCTATAACTTAGACCATGGGGTCCAGGCAACGTCCTTGTGAATTTCTTCTGCACGTTTTCCACTTTAATAACATCCTTCCTATAAAGTGACCAAAACTGAACACAGTACTCCAAGTGCAGCCTCACCAACATCCTGTATAACTGCAGTATAACTTCCCAACTTCTATACTCAATACCCTGATTGATGAAGGACAGTGTGCCAAAAGCCTTCTTCACTGCCCTATCTACCTAGGAGTCCACTTTCAGAGAGGTGTGAACCTGAACTCCAAGATGCCTCTGTTCTACTACACTCCTTCAGGCCCTACCATTCACCACAAAACTCCTACCTTGATGTGGCTTTCCAAAATGCAAGGCCTCACTGATCTATTCAGATATTACCACTCGGCCACCCCTCCCCTTTGAGGTTCATCAGTCCTCTTATAAAAACATACCTTGGAATTGAAGCTTCATATATTCATTGATGATCATCACCCTCCTTCTCTGTCCGTCTCTCTGACTTTCACGCGCTCTTTCCCTCCCTCCCCTCTGTCTCTTTCCATCGAACTCCCTCTCCTGCTGTATCTCACTCTTCCCCCCACCCCTCTCTCTGACTGTTTCTGCCTATATCTCACTCTATCTCCCTATTTTCGAGGAGAAAGTGAGGACTGCAGATGCTGGAGATCAGAGCTGAAAATGTGTTGCTGGAAAAGCGCAGCAGGTCAGGCAGCATCCAAGGAGCAGGACATTTGATGTTTCGGGCATAAGCCTGATTCCTGATGAAGGGCTTATGCCCGAAACGTCGAATCTCCTGTTCCTTGGATGCTGCCTGACCTGCTGCGCTTTTCCAGCAACACATTTTCAGCTATCTCCCTATTTATCTGGCTCTCTCTCTCTCTCTGTCTCTCTCTCTCTCTTTGTCTCTCTGTCTCTCTCTCTCTCTCCATCTCTGCCTGTACCTCAAACACCAGATTATAGTCCAATTTTTGGAATGCTGCTCCTTCATCAGCCAAAGGGACTTGCAATAAACCCACTGGATGCTAACCTGGTGTCACGTGACCTCTGACCTTGTCCCCCCCCAATCCAACACTGGTGCCATAACATCATGCCTGTATCTCACTCTAGCCCTCTGTCTCCCTCATTCCCTCTATCCCACTCTCCACACTTTGTCGTTTTCTCACTCTCTCCCCCTCTGTCTGTATCTCACTCTATCTCACCACCTGACTCTCTTCCTCCCTGTATTGCACCCGTTCTTTCTGTTCCTGCATCTCCCTCTGTCTCCATCTCACTGTCTTTCTGTCTGTATCTCTCCCTCTGTCTGTATCTGACTGTCTTTCTGTCTGTATCTCTCCCTCTGTCTGTATCTGACTGTCTTTCTGTCTGTATCTCTCCCTCTGTCTCCATCTCACTGTCTTTGTCTGTTTCTCTCTGTCTCCATCTCACTGTCTTTCTGTCTGTATCTCCCCCTCTGTCTGTATCTTACAGTCTTTCTGTCTGTATCTCTCCCTCTGTCTCCATCTCACTGTCTTTCTGTCTGTACCTCTCCCTCTGTCTCCATCTGACTGTCTTTCTGTCTGTACCTCTCCCTCTGTCTCCATCTGACTGTCTTTCTGTCCGTATCTCTGCCTCTGTCTCCATCTGACTGTCTTTCTGTCTGTACCTCTCCCTCTGTCTCCATCTGACTGTCTTTCTGTCCGTATCTCTGCCTCTGTCTCCAGCTCATTGTCTCTGTCTATTTCTCTCCTCCTGTCTCCACCTGAGTGTGTTTCTGTCTGTGTCTGTCTCCCTGTCTCCATCTGCCTGTCTTTCTGTCTGTATCTCTCCCCCTGTCTCTATCTGCCTGTCTTTCTGTCTGTATCTCTCCCCCTGTCTCTATCTGCCTGTCTTTCTGTCTGTATCTCTCCCCCTGTCTCCATCTGACTGTCTTTCTGTCTGTATCTCTCCCCCGTCTCCATCTGACTGTCTTTCTGTCTGTATCTCTCCCCCTGTCTCCATCTGACTGTCTTTCTGTCTGTATCTCTCCCCCTGTCTCCATCTGCCTGTCTTTCTGTCTGTATCTCTCCCCCTGTCTCTATCTGCCTGTCTTTCTGTCTGTATCTCTCCCCCTGTCTCTATCTGCCTGTCTTTCTGTCTGTATCTCTCCCCCTGTCTCTATCTGCCTGTCTTTCTGTCTGTATCTCTCCCCCTGTCTCCATCTGCCTGTCTTTCTGTCTGTATCTCTCCCCCTGTCTCCATCTGACTGTCTTTCTGTCTGTATCTCTCCCCCTGTCTCCATCTGACTGTCTTTCTGTCTGTATCTCTCCCCCTGTCTCCATCTGACTGTCTTTCTGTCTGTATCTCTCCCCCTGTCTCCATCTGCCTGTCTTTCTGTCTGTATCTCTCCCCCTGTCTCTATCTGCCTGTCTTTCTGTCTGTATCTCTCCCCCTGTCTCTATCTGACTGTCTTTCTGTCTGTATCTCTCCCCCTGTCTCTATCTGCCTGTCTTTCTGTCTGTATCTCTCCCCCTGTCTCCATCTGACTGTCTTTCTGTCTGTATCTCTCCCCCTGTCTCTATCTGCCTGTCTTTCTGTCTGTATCTCTCCCCCTGTCTCTATCTGCCTGTCTTTCTGTCTGTATCTCTCCCACTGTCTCTATCTGACTGTCTTTCTGTCTGTATCTCTCCCCCTGTCTCTATCTGACTGTCTTTCTGTCTGTATCTCTCCCCCTGTCTCTATCTGCCTGTCTTTCTGTCTGTATCTCTCCCTCTGTCTCTATCTGCCTGTCTTTCTGTCTGTATCTCTCCCCCTGTCTCTATCTGACTGTCTTTCTGTCTGTATCTCTCCCCCTGTCTCTATCTGCCTGTCTTTCTGTCTGTATCTCTCCCACTGTCTCTATCTGCCTGTCTTTCTGTCTGTATCTCTCCCCCTGTCTCTATCTGCCTGTCTTTCTGTCTGTATCTCTCTCCCTGTCTCCATCTGCCTGTCTTTCTGTCTGTATCTCTCCCCCTGTCTCTATCTGCCTGTCTTTCTGTCTGTATCTCTCCCCCTGTCTCTATCTGACTGTCTTTCTGTCTGTATCTCTCCCCCTGTCTCTATCTGCCTGTCTTTCTGTCTGTATCTCTCTCCCTGTCTCCATCTGCCTGTCTTTCTGTCTGTATCTCTCCCCCTGTCTCTATCTGCCTGTCTTTCTGTCTGTATCTCTCCCCCTGTCTCTATCTGACTGTCTTTCTGTCTGTATCTCTCCCCTTGTCTCCATCTGCCTGTCTTTCTGTCTGTATCTCTCCCCCTGTCTCTATCTGCCTGTCTTTCTGTCTGTATCTCTCCCCCTGTCTCCATCTGCCTGTCTTTCTGTCTGTATCTCTCCCCCTGTCTCTATCTGCCTGTCTTTCTGTCTGTATCTCTCCCCCTGTCTCCATCTGCCTGTCTTTCTGTCTGTATCTCTCCCCCTGTCTCCATCTGCCTGTCTTTCTGTCTGTATCTCTCCCCCTGTCTCTATCTGCCTGTCTTTCTGTCTGTATCTCTCCCCCTGTCTCCATCTGCCTGTCTTTCTGTCTGTATCTCTCCCCCTGTCTCCATCTGCCTGTCTTTCTGTCTGTATCTCTCCCCCTGTCTCTATCTGCCTGTCTTTCTGTCTGTATCTCTCCCCCTGTCTCTATCTGACTGTCTTTCTGTCTGTATCTCTCCCCCTGTCTCTATCTGCCTGTCTTTCTGTCTGTATCTCTCCCCCTGTCTCTATCTGCCTGTCTCTCTGTCTGTATCTCTCCCCCTGTCTCCATCTGCCTGTCTTTCTGTCTGTATCTCTCCCCCTGTCTCTATCTGCCTGTCTTTCTGTCTGTATCTCTCCCCCTGTCTCTATCTGCCTGTCTTTCTGTCTGTATCTCTCCCCCTGTCTCTATCTGACTGTCTTTCTGTCTGTATCTCTCCCCCTGTCTCTATCTGCCTGTCTTTCTGTCTGTATCTCTCCCCCTGTCTCTATCTGCCTGTCTTTCTGTCTGTATCTCTCCCCCTGTCTCTATCTGCCTGTCTTTCTGTCTGTATCTCTCCCCCTGTCTCTATCTGACTGTCTTTCTGTCTGTATCTCTCCCCCTGTCTCTATCTGCCTGTCTTTCTGTCTGTATCTCTCCCCCTGTCTCTATCTGCCTGTCTTTCTGTCTGTATCTCTCCCCCTGTCTCTATCTGCCTGTCTTTCTGTCTGTATCTCTCTCCCTGTCTCCATCTGCCTGTCTTTCTGTCTGTATCTCTCCCCCTGTCTCTATCTGCCTGTCTTTCTGTCTGTATCTCTCCCCCTGTCTCTATCTGACTGTCTTTCTGTCTGTATCTCTCCCCCTGTCTCTATCTGCCTGTCTTTCTGTCTGTATCTCTCTCCCTGTCTCCATCTGCCTGTCTTTCTGTCTGTATCTCTCCCCCTGTCTCTATCTGCCTGTCTTTCTGTCTGTATCTCTCCCCCTGTCTCTATCTGCCTGTCTTTCTGTCTGTATCTCTCCCCCTGTCTCCATCTGCCTGTCTTTCTGTCTGTATCTCTCCCCCTGTCTCCATCTGCCTGTTTTTCTGTCTGTATCTCTCCCCCTGTCTCCATCTGCCTGTCTTTCTGTCTGTATCTCTCCCCCTGTCTCTATCTGCCTGTCTTTCTGTCTGTATCTCTCCCCCTGTCTCCATCTGCCTGTCTTTCTGTCTGTATCTCTCCCCCTGTATCTATCTGCCTGTCTTTCTGTCTGTATCTCTCCCCCTGTCTCTATCTGCCTGTCTTTCTGTCTGTATCTCTCCCCCGTCTCCATCTGCCTGTCTCTCTGTCTGTATCTCTCCCCCTGTCTCTATCTGACTGTCTTTCTGTCTGTATCTCTCCCCCTGTCTCCATCTGCCTGTCTTTCTGTCTGTATCTCTCCCCCGTCTCTATCTGACTGTCTTTCTGTCTGTATCTCTCCCCTGTCTCTATCTGCCTGTCTTTCTGTCTGTATCTCTCCCCCTGTCTCCATCTGCCTGTCTCTCTGTCTGTATCTCTCCCCCTGTCTCTATCTGCCTGTCTTTCTGTCTGTATCTCTCCCCCTGTCTCTATCTGACTGTCTTTCTGTCTGTATCTCTCCCCCTGTCTCTATCTGCCTGTCTTTCTGTCTGTATCTCTCCCCCTGTCTCTATCTGACTGTCTTTCTGTCTGTATCTCTCCCCCTGTCTCTATCTGCCTGTCTCTCTGTCTGTATCTCTCCCCCTGTCTCTATCTGACTGTCTTTCTGTCTGTATCTCTCCCCCTGTCTCCATCTGCCTGTCTTTCTGTCTGTATCTCTCCCCCTGTCTCTATCTGACTGTCTTTCTGTCTGTATCTCTCCCCTGTCTCTATCTGCCTGTCTTTCTGTCTGTATCTCTCCCCCTGTCTCCATCTGCCTGTCTCTCTGTCTGTATCTCTCCCCCTGTCTCTATCTGCCTGTCTTTCTGTCTGTATCTCTCCCCCTGTCTCTATCTGACTGTCTTTCTGTCTGTATCTCTCCCCCTGTCTCCATCTGCCTGTCTTTCTGTCTGTATCTCTCCCCCTGTCTCCATCTGCCTGTCTTTCTGTCTGTATCTCTCCCCCTGTCTCCATCTGCCTGTCTTTCTGTCTGTATCTCTCCCCCTGTCTCTATCTGCCTGTCTTTCTGTCTGTATCTCTCCCCCTGTCTCCATCTGCCTGTCTTTCTGTCTGTATCTCTCCCCCTGTCTCCATCTGCCTGTCTTTCTGTCTGTATCTCTCCCCCTGTCTCTATCTGCCTGTCTTTCTGTCTGTATCTCTCCCCCTGTCTCTATCTGACTGTCTTTCTGTCTGTATCTCTCCCCCTGTCTCTATCTGCCTGTCTTTCTGTCTGTATCTCTCCCCCTGTCTCTATCTGCCTGTCTCTCTGTCTGTATCTCTCCCCCTGTCTCCATCTGCCTGTCTCTCTGTCTGTATCTCTCCCCTGTCTCTATCTGACTGTCTTTCTGTCTGTATCTCTCCCCCTGTCTCTATCTGCATGTCTCTCTGTCTGTATCTCTCCCCCTGTCTCTATCTGACTGTCTTTCTGTCTGTATCTCTCCCCCTGTCTCTATCTGCCTGTCTCTCTGTCTGTATCTCTCCCCCTGTCTCTATCTGCCTGTCTTTCTGTCTGTATCTCTCCCCCTGTCTCTATCTGCCTGTCTTTCTGTCTGTATCTCTCCCCCTGTCTCCATCTGCCTGTCTCTCTGTCTGTATCTCTCCCCCTGTCTCCATCTGCCTGTCTTTCCGTCTGTATCTCTCCCCCTGTCTCTATCTGCCTGTCTCTCTGTCTGTATCTCTCCCCCTGTCTCTATCTGCCTGTCTCTCTGTCTGTATCTCTCCCCCTGTCTCTATCTGCCTGTCTCTCTGTCTGTATCTCTCCCCCTGTCTCTATCTGCCTGTCTCTCTGTCTGTATCTCTCCCCCTGTCTCCATCTGCCTGTCTTTCCGTCTGTATCTCTCCCCCTGTCTCCATCTGCCTGTCTTTCCGTCTGTATCTCTCCCCCTGTCTCTATCTGCCTGTCTCTCTGTCTGTATCTCTCCCCCTGTCTCTATCTGCCTGTCTCTCTGTCTGTATCTCTCCCCCTGTCTCTATCTGCCTGTCTCTCTGTCTGTATCTCTCCCCCTGTCTCTATCTGCCTGTCTTTCTGTCTGTATCTCTCCCCCTGTCTCTATCTGACTCTCTCTCTGTCTGTATCTCTCCCCCTGTCTCTATCTGACTCTCTCTCTGTCTGTATCTCTCCCCCTGTCTCTATCTGCCTGTCTCTCTGTCTGTATCTCTCCCCCTGTCTCCATCTGCCTGTCTCTCTGTCTGTATCTCTCCCCCTGTCTCTATCTGCCTGTCTCTCTGTCTGTATCTCTCCCCCTGTCTCCATCTGCCTGTCTTTCCGTCTGTATCTCTCCCCCTGTCTCCATCTGCCTGTCTTTCCGTCTGTATCTCTCCCCCTGTCTCCATCTGCCTGTCTCTCTGTCTGTATCTCTCCCCCTGTCTCTATCTGCCTGTCTCTCTGTCTGTATCTCTCCCCCTGTCTCTATCTGCCTGTCTCTCTGTCTGTATCTCTCCCCCTGTCTCCATCTGCCTGTCTTTCCGTCTGTATCTCTCCCCCTGTCTCCATCTGCCTGTCTTTCCGTCTGTATCTCTCCCCCTGTCTCCATCTGCCTGTCTCTCTGTCTGTATCTCTCCCCCTGTCTCTATCTGCCTGTCTCTCTGTCTGTATCTCTCCCCCTGTCTCCATCTGCCTGTCTCTCTGTCTGTATCTCTCCCCCTGTCTCCATCTGCCTGTCTTTCCGTCTGTATCTCTCCCCCTGTCTCTATCTGACTGTCTTTCCGTCTGTATCTCTCCCCCTGTCTCTATCTGCCTGTCTCTCTGTCTGTATCTCTCCCCCTGTCTCCATCTGCCTGTCTCTCTGTCTGTATCTCTCCCCCTGTCTCCATCTGCCTGTCTTTCCGTCTGTATCTCTCCCCCTGTCTCTATCTGACTGTCTTTCTGTCTGTATCTCTCCCCCTGTCTCTATCTGCCTGTCTCTCTGTCTGTATCTCTCCCCCTGTCTCTATCTGACTGTCTTTCCGTCTGTATCTCTCCCCCTGTCTCTATCTGCCTGTCTCTCTGTCTGTATCTCTCCCCCTGTCTCCATCTGCCTGTCTCTCTGTCTGTATCTCTCCCCCTGTCTCCATCTGCCTGTCTTTCCGTCTGTATCTCTCCCCCTGTCTCTATCTGACTGTCTTTCCGTCTGTATCTCTCCCCCTGTCTCTATCTGCCTGTCTCTCTGTCTGTATCTCTCCCCCTGTCTCCATCTGCCTGTCTCTCTGTCTGTATCTCTCCCCCTGTCTCCATCTGCCTGTCTCTCTGTCTGTATCTCTCCCCCTGTCTCCATCTGCCTGTCTCTCTGTCTGTATCTCTCCCCCTGTCTCTATCTGCCTGTCTCTCTGTCTGTATCTCTCCCCCTGTCTCCATCTGCCTGTCTCTCTGTCTGTATCTCTCCCCCTGTCTCCATCTGCCTGTCTTTCCGTCTGTATCTCTCCCCCTGTCTCTATCTGACTGTCTTTCTGTCTGTATCTCTCCCCCTGTCTCTATCTGCCTGTCTCTCTCCCCCTGTCTCCATCTGCCTGTCTCTCTGTCTGTATCTCTCCCCCTGTCTCCATCTGCCTGTCTCTCTGTCTGTATCTCTCCCCCTGTCTCTATCTGACTCTCTCTCTGTCTGTATCTCTCCCCCTGTCTCTATCTGACTGTCTCTCTGTCTGTATCTCTCCCCCTGTCTCCATCTGACTCTCTCTCTCTTTGCTGACTGCTGTCCTTTTCCCAAGCTGCAGGTGATGCCAACCGTCTGTAACCTTCCCCCCTCCGTTCCCTCCCTACCCCCCCGTCCCCATCTCTCGCTGACCCTCAGCCCTGTTTGATTGTTGAGAATGCCTTTCCCTATCCCCACTCTGTACCCCGACCCATCATGCTAAGCTCCGATCTCCTCTCTCTCTCTCTGTCTCGCCAGACATCGACGATGACTTCAAGACGAACCTGCAGGCTCTGATCCACTCGCTGCTCAGTCCCGAGAACCTGGTGGAGAAAGAGATCGGTGGCTCCAAGGTCACCTGCAGGAACCTGCTGGAATATTTCAAGGTGGGTGCGCTCCCCCCCACGTTCTGACTGATTCATTTTATTGTCACGTGTGTCACAGTACAGTGAGCAGCTTGGTTTGTGAGCAGGACAGGCAGCACGCAGTAAGCCAGGACGTACGGATCAGGGTGTGCATGGGGCAAGATGAACGTTTCCAAGGTCAGCATTACATAAGACTAGGGAGTCCGTCCATCGGTCTAATAACGGGCAGGAAGACGCTGTTTGGGAAGCTGCTGGTGCGTGTGTTCAGGCTTCTGGATCTTCCGCCTGTAGGAAGAGGTTGTCGGAGAGCATTCCTATGGAAGCTGTCCCAGGTAAAAGAGAAGAGATGGTTCAGGTAAATCAGGGCAGTAAAGGGTAGGGCATCTGGAGGCAGAGCTAGACGTTAAAAAAAGGGGGATTATGACCCATTGTCAGTCATGAGTGAGAAGCAGGCTGAACGGAGAAGGTCCAGTGTTCAAGGGAAACAGGAAATGTAAAGAGAGATTCAGAAACTGGCAGCAAAACAAACGTACAGGTGGCAGCACGGTGCCCCCAGTGGTTAGCACTGCCCTCTCAGTGCCAGGAACCCGGGTCCGATCCCACCCTCGGGTGTCTGTCTGGGTGGAGTTTGCACATTATCCCCGTGTCTGCGTGGGTTTCCTCCAGGTGCTCCGGTTTCCTCCCACAGGCCCAACCTTCCACAGGTGGATTGTCCCGTAGTGCCCAGGGATGTACAGGTCAGGGTGGATTGGCCATGGGAAATTGTCCCATAGATAGGGAGGGCTGTAGGGGCTGGAAGGGATACAGAGATAGGGAGGGGATGTAGGGGCTGGAAGGGATACAGAGATAGGGAGGGGATGTAGGGGCTGGACGGAGTGACAGAGGTAGGAAGGGGGTGTAGGGGCTGGAGGGGGTTACAGAGATAGGGAGGGGTGTAGGGGCTGGAGGGGGTGACAGCGATAGGGAGGGGGTGTAGGGGCTGGAGGGGGGTTACAGAGATAGGGAGGGGGTGTAGGGGCTGGAGGGGGTTACAGAGATAGGGAGGGGGTGTAGAGGGTTACAGAGATAGGGAGGGGGTGTAGGGGCTGGAGGGGCTGACAGAGATAGGGAGGGGCTGTAGGGGCTTGGAATGGGATACAGAGATAGGGAGGGGGGTGGAGGAGCTTGGAGGGGGTGACAGAGATAGGGAGGGGGTGTAGGGGCTGGTGGGGATTACTGTGATAGGGAAGGGCATGAGGATGGATTTGTAATGTAAAATGCAGAGGCTGTGAGCTGGGAGTGAGGGTGAGGCAGTGAAGAGAGCCAGTGGTGTTTGACTGGGATAACAATCCAGTCTCAGACACACTCACTGCTGGGCCTGGGCTGTGGACAGCAGCTGGGAGTGGGCCTGGAGGGAGTTGCAACGCTGGAGTCTTCAGGTTGTCCTGCACTCGGTGAGGTGAGACTGTGAGCAGACGGGTGGGTGGGTGGGTGGGTGGGGGAAGTCCCAGCCTCACTCTGTGTCTACTGTCAACTCTGATCCGTTATGTCCCTGTGTTCTGTGTTCCAGGTTTACATGAAGGTTTTTCAGGGTGACGACCTCCCACATCCCAAATCCATCCTGGAGGTAAGTGCTTATCGCTGTGTGACATGGTCATTCCCAGAGACAGGGAACCCTGGGACAGGGGTGGTGTGGGGGGGGCAGGGGCGGGGCAAGCAGCTGTCATGAAATGGGCTAGTATGGAGCCATTCCATTCCCAATTAGATTGTTATCCCAGAATCTCGGCACGGTGGCTCAATGGTCAGCACTGCTGCCTCATAGCACCAGGGACCCAGGTTCGATTCCACCCCGTGTCTGTGTGGGTTTCCTCCCACAGTCCCAAAGATGTGCGAGTAAGGTGGCATCGGCCATGTTGTATCACTCGAGGGATGTGCAGGTTAGAGGGGGTCGGCCATGTTGTATCACCCGAGGGATGTCCAGGTTGGGGGGCATCGGCCATGTTGTATCACCCGAGGGATGTGCAGGTTGGGGGGGTCGGCCATGTTGTATCGCCTGAGGGATGTGCAGGTTGGGTGAACTGGCCATAGGAACTGCAGGGTTACAGGGATCGGGCAGGTCTGGTTCGGATGTTCTTCTAAGGGTCAGTGTATCCACAATGGGCTGAATGGCCTGTTTCCACACCGTCAGGATTCTGTAACAGTGTGTGTGTGTGGGGGGGTATTGAGCTCAGGAGGATGCAGGGTTCCCAATCCCACAGGGTTCAGGGTAATACATTCCCTCACTCTGGGAACAGCTCACTCAGAAACCCCAGGTCCTGGAGGGTACCTGCATCCGTGTGACACTCCTATCCCTGACTGAGCCGGGGCCCCTCCGTACTGCCTGGCTGCTCAACTACATGAGGCATTGCAACCCTCCTGCCATTGCCTGGTGTTCTGCTCAACATGCCAGCTTTCCAGGCTGCAGGAGGGGGGGCTGCAGGAGGGGGGGCTGCAGGTGAGGGGCTGCAGGAGGGGGGCTGCAGGAGGGGGGCTGCAGGTGAGGGGCTGCAGGAGGGGGGCTGCAGGGGGGGGGCTGCAGGAGGGGGGCTGCAGGAGGGGGGGCTGCAGGAGGGGGGCTGCAGGAGGGGGGCTGCAGGAGGGGGGGCTGCAGGAGGGGGAATGCAGGAGGGGGGGCTGCAGGAGAGGGGCTGCAGGAGGGGGGGCTGCAGGAGGGGGGGCTGCAGGAGAGGGGGCTGCAGGAGGGGGGGCTGCAGGAGGGGGGGCTGCAGGAGGGGGGCTGCAGGAGAGGGGGCTGCAGGAGGGGGGGCTGCAGGAGGGGGGGCTGCAGGAGGGGGGCTGCAGGAGGGGGGGCTGAATGGCCTCCTGCTGTTCCTGTGGATGATGGTTGAGGAACAAGATCGATATTCCCCTCCCCACCTCGCTCGTCCCTCCCTCTCCTTCCACCCCTCCCTTTCCTCACTTCCTCCACCCCGTGTCTCTCCGTTCATCCCTCACCCCTCCCTCCATCCCTCACCCCTCCCTCCATCCCCTCTCCCTCTCCTCCAACTCTCCCTGTCTTCCCCTGGCATCTCTCCCTCTGCCTCCACCTCCTTCTTCCCTCGACACAACCCCTCCATCCTACTCTCACTTCCACCAGCCCCTCTGATTTCATTCACTCCCTCCTTTCACTCCACTCTCCCCACCCTCACCCCTCACTCTCTCCCCACCCTCACCCCTTCCCTCTCTCTCTCTCCACCCACACCCCTTCCCTCTCTCTCTCTCCACCCACACCCCTTCCCTCTCTCTCTCCACCCTCACCCCTCTCTCTCTCCCCACCCTCACCCCTCACTCTCTCCCCACCCTCACCCCTCTCTCTCTCCCCACCCTCACCCCTCACTCTCTCCCCACCCTCACCCCTCACTCTCTCCCCACCCTCACCCCTCACTCTCTCCCCACCCTCACCCCTTCCCTCTCTCTCCCCCCACCCTCACCCCTCACTCTCTCCCCACCCTCACCCCTTCCCTCTCTCTCCCCACCCTCACCCCTCTCTCTCTCCCCACCCTCACCCCTCTCTCTCTCCCCACCCTCACCCCTTCCCTCTCTCTCCCCACCCTCACCCCTCTCTCTCCCCCCACCCTCACCCCTCACTCTCTCCCCACCCTCACCCCTTCCCTCTCTCTCCCCACCCCACCCCTCTCTCTCTCCCCACCCTCACCCCTCTCTCTCTCCCCACCCTCACCCCTTCCCTCTCTCTCTCCACCCTCACCCCTCCCCTCTCTCTCTTCACCCTCACCCTTTCCCTCTCTCTCCACCCTCAACCCTTCCCCCCCACCCTCACCTGTTCCCTCTCTCTAGCCCCCACCCTGTCCTGTCTCACTCCACCTCCTCCCTACCCCGTTCCTATCCTCCTGATTCCCTGCTTCTCCACTCTGTCCGTCTCCAGCCTTTTCCTGCCAGCAGACCCCCCTCCTCCCCCGTCCCCTCCCCTCCCCTCCCTCCCTGGGCTGGGACTGCGAGGTGCTGCCCGGTTTGATCTGCCTTTGTTTGAAGGTAACACGCGCTTCGCTGTCTCTGACAGGCAACAGCTGAAGCCAACAACCAGACGGCGATTATGTTAGCCAAGAATTACTACCAGAAGGCGATGGAGGGGGTAAGGAGAGCCCTTTACTGCCTTACCCTCCGCGTGTTCACCCTCACCCTGCTGACGTGTGGAAAGTGACCCCTGTCCCAAGTCACGTCCCTACCACCCCTTTTTAAGAAAGGTGCCATGTAAATGCAGGTCTTTCTTTAACTGGGAAGGGTAGTAACAGGCAGTTCTGCCTACTGGCATTTTGCCTCTTCATCTCCACCTCCTTCCTCCCCCCTCCCCCCTCCCCCACCCTCACCCCCACCCTCACCCCCACCCCCACCTCCTCCCCCCAGCCTCACCCCCACCCCCTCCCCCCACCCCCACCCTCACCCCCCCCCCCACCCCCACCCCCTCCCCGCTGTCTTCCTATTCCTTACACTGTCGTGTGTTCACCCACATTCCCGGTTTGGAAAGGGCTCCACTACCCCCCCCCCCCCCCCCCCCCCACTCCCGATTGCTGCCTGAGGGTGGGGCTCCCACTCTCAGCCCACTCCCCGGATGAAGGGATTGCTCCTGGATTCTGGAATGGATTAATTAGTCACTGCCTT
The DNA here is from genome assembly GCF_020745735.1 of Hemiscyllium ocellatum. Taxonomy (NCBI): domain Eukaryota; kingdom Metazoa; phylum Chordata; class Chondrichthyes; order Orectolobiformes; family Hemiscylliidae; genus Hemiscyllium; species Hemiscyllium ocellatum. Next base: position 40,332 of record NW_026869267.1, on the reverse strand, counting down.
CCCTCGGCAGCCCCTTACTACTCACCCGCGCTCTGACCCGAGTCCTGGTCCCAGTGAAGAGACAAGGATCAAGACACAAAATGGCCTCCTGTTCCTTTACAGCTGTCGCAAGGAGGGGGGGCTGAATGGCCTCTTGCTGTCCCTGTGGGACAGTCTGGAGGGAGGGTGGGGCTGAATGGCCTCTTGCTGTTCCTATGGGATGGGACAGTCTGGAGGGAGAAGGGGGGCTGAATGGCCTCTTGCTGTCCCTGTGCGACAGTCTGGAGGGAGAAGGGGCTGAATGGCTTCTTGCTGTCCCTGTGGGACAGTCTGGAGGGAGAAGGGGCTGAATGGCCTCTTGCTGTCCCTGTGGGACAGTCTGGAGGGAGGGCGGGGCTGAATGGCCTCCCGTTGCTCCCAGTGGGCCTGAACTGTGTCCCCATGCCTTTCAGCTGTGCGGAGGGGACAAGGGTTACCTGTCACCCCGCAGGATCCGTGAGAGGCACCAGGTCTACCTGGAGGCAGCTGTCGAGAAGTTCCGAGCCACCAAGAAGATGGGCAGCCGAGCTCTGATCATGCAGTCCGAGGACCGGCTGACCAGGGACATCAGCGAGATGCTGCTCACCTACCTCAAGTTCAATCAGAGCAAGAACCTGTTCAGCATCGTCCGCACGCCCAGCGCCATGCTGCTGCTCATCGTCTGCATGCACGTCCTCTCCGGCTTCCTCGGGCTGCTGGGATTCGGCTTTCTCTCGGTCATCTTCAACTTCGTCATCGGCCTGTGCTCGCTCACCCTCCTGACCTGGTGCTACGTCAAGTACACGGGGCAGAGCCCACTGCTGGGGGAGATCATCGACAGCTTCAGCGAGAAGATCCTCAGCGGGGTGAGCAGACGACGCAGCATGACTCCCGTCCCCCAGCCGGCGCCTTTCAGGGGGAGGGCGTCCCCCTGGGACAGCCTAGCGACCGGCTATCCCCAAACCGGTGTTGGTCCGCGCCAGCTCTGGACTGGCGCCGAGTCCCCTAAGGGGTGGGAAGGGTATGTGGGGAATAAATCAGACCGATCGTCGAGGTGGGGTTGGCCCCGGGGTGAGGGGGACGATCTCAGCAGATCTCCGACCTGCAGGAACGTTGGGAGGGTCGGCGACGGGCCGAGTGGCCTGCTCCCACTCCCGTGGCGGTTCGTGATGGGAGATTTGCTGGAAAGCTCTGCACAGACATGGAAAATCGGGCCAGGGGAGGTACCCGCCCCCCCTCCCAACCTGTATCCTGAGACTGTGACCCCCCCCGGCTCTGCCTCTCCCTCCCAGCCCCACCCCAGTCATCGGAACATCCTTCCTGGGCTGGCTCTGCCTCGGCCTGTGAGAACTTTCTAGGTTTCTGTGACATCCCTCCCCTTACCCTCTCGCCTGCCCCACATTCTTCTCACGGAGATGAGAGGATTGTACTCCCTGGGGCAAAAGGGACAGAGGACAGACGATGACAGGTTGATGGAAGCCGGACAAACTGCTCCCATTAGGATCCCGAGTGGGATCAGGGACTGGAACGATAGGGTCTGAGTCCCTGAGGAGCTCTGCCCGAGCCCTCCCACTCTAACACACCGGCCGGTGGTGGAGGCTGGGACAGTGACAACATTTAAAAGGCATCTGGATGGGTGTATGACTAGGAAGGGTTTGGAGGGATATGGGCCGGGTGCTGGCAGGTGGGACTAGATTGGGTCAGCATGGGTGGGTTGGACCGAAGGGTCTGTTTCTGTGCTGTATGACTCTATGACTCTCCCAAACCACCTCACTCTCTCAATTCTCAATGTACAGTTACAGTGGGGAGAGTCTGCAACAGAGGGGCCATGGATTGAAATGCAAGACATGCACGGTTGTGTGTGTGTGTGTGTGTGTGTGGGTGTGTGTGTGGGTGTGTGTGTGTGCGTGTGTGTGTCTGTGTGTGTGTGTGTGTGTGTCTGTGGGTGTGTGTGTGGGTGTGTGTGTGTGGGTGTGTGTGTGTGTGTGTGTCTGTGGGTGTGTGTGTGGGTGTGTGTGTGTGGGTGTGTGTGTGTGTGGGTGTGTGTGTGGGTGTGTGTGTGTGCACGTGCCCGTGCACGGGTGGGTGTGCATCTCTGTTTGGATGTCTGTCTGTGGTGTGTGTGGGTGGGTGGGTGGATAGGTGTGTATGTGTGTGCGCCTGACTGCGTGTGTGTGTGTGCGTGCATGTGGGTGTGTATCTCTGGGAGTGTGTCTGACTGCGTGTGTGGGTGTGTCTGTGTCTTTGTGTGTGTGTGCATGTGGGTGTGTATGTGTGTCTGTCTGTGAGTGTATGTGTGTGTGTGTGCACGTCTGGGTGTGTATCTCTGTGTGTGTGTGTGTGTATGCATGTGGGTGTGTATCTCTGTTTGGGTGTGTGTCTGTGTCTGCGTGTGGGTGTGTGTCTGTGTCTGTATGTGTGTGTGCGTGTGGGTGTGTATCTCTGGGTGTGTATCTGTGTGTGTGTGTGTGTGTGTCAGATGGGGGTTGAGGTGGGTTGTGAGGGGAGTGGGTTGACCCTAACCCTGTGGAACTCAGTGGGGACAGTGGATAAGGGTGGTGGGGAGGAGGTTAACTTGCAGGGGCTGGAGGAATGAGACTGAGTGGATGGCTCTCCGGAGAGCCAACACGGGCCGGGGTGGGGAGGGTGTGTGTCTCCTCCCATACAGTCTCTAATCCCCAGGGCCTGGTGGGGCACTGTAGATGCTGGGTGGGGAGTGCAGGGACTCGGTGTACATAGCCGTGAGAATGTTCCACTCGAGGGAGACTGACGGTTAGACACAGGAACGGGCTTCTTCGGCCTACAATGCCGTGTTGGACGTGACGCCAAACTAAACGTGGGCCTGGCCTTAACGCGCAATCCCACCCACCACTGCTGGGTCCAACAGTCACGCAACGAAGTTTTCTGGAGCTAACCGTGTAGTAAATGGAGGTGCAGCACCTATGATACTTGCGGAAGGGGTGGGGGTCGATGGGGTGGGGGTCGATGGGGTGGGGGTCGATGAGGTGGGGGTCGATGGGGTGGGAGTGGGAATGCCATTTGCTGATTTTGGACCCACTTTGTCGAACACCTTACTGAAGCCCACCGCTCTGCCCTCGTCAATCCTCTTCATTACTTCTTCATAAAAACTCAATCAAGTTTGTGAGACATGACTTCCCCACGCACAAAGCCATGTTGACTATCTCGAATCGGTCCGTGTCTTTCCAAATACATCTCCATCCTGACCCCCAGGATTTGGTGACTTCGAGTTTCCGCCCTAGGTGGGGAAAGGTATTATCGAGGGGATGGGGGGGAGGGTGGAATGGAGGAATCCTCCAAGATCCGGGTTTTGCTGACCACAGCTGTATCCTACTTTGCACAGATCACCAACGCGATACTGAACCGGTTCACCAGCTCGGAGCAAGTGACCCTCATCGCCGGCTTGGCCCAAGCTGCCAGGAACTAGCGGAGACTGCGCTCGGTCATGGGCTCAGGGGTAAATACCCTCCCTCCATCCCACCCTTCAGAAAGATGTCTCAGAGCTACTCTCTCCCACACTCTCTCTCTGTCATGAAAAGTGAGAACGGGTGGTGGGGTTGGGGAGGGGGTGAGGGGGGAACGAGAGCTTGCCCCTCTCCGTTTGAACCCGGGGGACTTGACAAAGTGGAGCCCACGCCAAGCTCAGAGGCGGCTGGAGAAGAGAGAAAGGGACGTTGGTGTGATGGGCTGGAGGAGGGGAGTGGAGACATTATGGGGTTTATTCTGACAGCCTCGCTCTACTCTTCCACAAGCCACATCCCACCCTCCCCCTTCACCCTCCTCTGGCCCTGCCTTTGTCCCCCCTTTCCCTCTCTGTCAGGGGTCAGTAACATTCCACAATCAGATGGTCAAGTGTTTGACTTTATCAGTACTGAGGGAGTGCTGCACTGTCGGAGGGTCAGTGCTGAGGGAGTGCCGCACTGTCGGAGGGTCAGTGCCAAGGGAGTGGGCACTGTCAGAGGGTCAGTGCTGAGGGAGTGGGCACTGTCAGAGGGTCAGTGCTGAGGGAGCGGGCACTGTCGGAGGGTCAGTGCAGAGGGAGCAGGCACTGTCGGAGGGTCAGTGCTGATGGAGTGGGCGCTGTCAGAGGGTCAGTGCTGAGGGAGTGGGTACTGTCGGAGGGTCAGTGTTGAGGGAGTGGGCGCTGTCGGAGGGTCAGTGCTGAGGGAGTGCCGCACTGTCGGAGGGTCAGTGTTGAGGGAGTGAGCACTGTCGGAGAGTCAACGCTGAGGGAGTATGCACTGTCAGAGGGTCAGTGCTGAGGGACTGCCGCACTGTCGGAGGATCAGTGCTGATGGAGCGGGCACTGTCAGAGGGTCAGTGCTGAGGGAGTGCTGCACTGTCAGAGGGTCAGCGCTGAAGGACTGCCGCAATGTCGGAGGGTCAGTGCTGAGGGAGCGGGCACTGTCGGAGGGTCAGTGCTGAGGGAGTGCCGCACTGTCAGAGGGCCAGTGCTGAGGGAGTACTGCACTGTCGGAGGGTCAGTGCTGATGGAGTGGGCGCTGTCGCTGGGTCAGTGCTGGGGGAGTGCCGCACTGTCGGAGGGTCAGCGTTGAGGGAGTGAGCACTGTCGGAGGGTCAGTGCTGAGGGACTGCCGCAATGTCGGTGTGTCAGTGCTGATGGAGCAGGCACTGTCAGAGGGTCAGTGCTGAGGGAGTGGGCACTGTCGGAGAGTGAGAGTGCTGAGGGAGTGCCGCACTGTCAGAGGGTCAGTGCTGAGGGAGTGGGCACTGTCGGAGGATGAATGCTGAGGGAGTACTGCACTGTCGGAAGGTCAGTGCTGAAGGATTGGGCGCTGTCGGAGGGTCAGTGCTGTTGGAGTGGGCGCTGTCGGAGGGTCAGTGCTGGGGGAGTGTCGCACTGTCGGACGGTCAGTGCTGAGGGAGTGCCGCACTGTCGGAGGGTCAGCGCTGAGTGACTGCCGCACTGTCGGAGGGTGAGTGCTGAGGGAGTGCCACACTGTCAGAGGGTCAGTGCTGAGGGAGTGGGCACTGTCGGAGGGTGAGTGCTGAGGGAGTACTGCACTGTCGGAGGGTCAGTGCTGATGGAGTGGGCGCTGTCGCTGGGTCAGTGCTGGGGGAGTGCCGCACTGTCAGAGGGTCAGCGTTGAGGGAGTGAGCACTGTCGGAGGGTCAGTGCTGAGGGACTGCCGCAATGTCGGTGTGTCAGTGCTGATGGAGCAGGCACTGTCAGAGGGTCAGTGCTGAGGGAGTGGGCACTGTCGGAGGGTGAGTGCTGAGGGAGTGCCGCACTGTCAGAGGGTCAGTGCTGAGGGAGTGGGCACTGTCGGAGGGTGAGTACTGAGGGAGTACTGCACTGTCGGAAGGTCAGTGGTGAAGGAGTGGGCGCTGTCGGAGGGTCAGTGCTGTTGGAGTGGGCGCTGTCGGAGGGTCAGTGCTGGGGGAGTGTCGCACTGTTGGAGGGTCAGCGTTGAGGGAGTGAGCACTGTCAGAGGGTCAGTGCTGAGGGATTGTCGCACTGTCGGAGGGTGAGTGCTGAGGGAGTGCCACACTGTCAGAGGGTCAGTCCTGAGGGAGTACTGCACTGTCGGAGGGTCAGTGCTGAGGGAGTGGGCACTGTCGGAGGGTGAGTGCTGAGGGAGTGGGCACTGTCGGAGGGTGAGTGCTGAGGGATTGCCGCAATGTCGGAGTGTCAGTGCTGAGGGAGGGTGAGTGCTGAGGGAGTGCCGCACCATCGGAGGGTCAGCGCTGAGTGACTGCCGCACTGTCGGAAGGTGAGTGCTGAGGGAGTGCCACACTGTCAGAGGGTCAGTGCTGAGGGAGTACTGCACTGTCGGAGGGTCAGTGCTGAGGGAGTGGGCACTGTCGGAGGGTCAGTGCTGAGGGAGTGCCACACTGTCGGAGGGTCAGTGCTGAGGGAGTGGGCAGTGATGGATTTATTCCCTATCCCTGGGTGATTTATTCCCTAACTGAAAATGTGTTGCTGGAAAAGCGCAGCAGGTCAGGCAGCATCCAAGGAACAGGAGAATCGATGTTTCGGGCATAAGCCCTTCATCAGGAATGAGGAGAGTGTGTCCAGCAGGCTAAGATAAAAGGTAGGGAGGAGGGACTTGGGGGAGGGGCGATGGAGATGTGATAGGTGGAAGGAGGTCAAGGTGAGGGTGATAGGCCGGAGTGGGATGGGGGTGGAGAGGTCAGGAAGAAGATTGCAGGTTAGGAAGGTGGTGGGTTCCTCAACTGATTGATCCCCTATCCCCTGGGTGATTTATCCCCTGTCTCTGGGTGATTTATCCCCTATCCCTGAGTGATTTATCCCCTATCCCCTGGGTGATTTATCACCTATCCCTGGGTGATTTATCCCCTATCCCTGAGTGATTTATCCCCTATCCCCTGGGTGATTTATCCCCTGTCTCTGGGTGATTTATCCCCTATCCCTGAGTGATTTATCCCCTATCCCCTGGGTGATTTATCCCCTATCTCTGGGTGATTTATCCCCTATCCCCTGGGTGATTTATCCCCTATCCCTGGGTGATTTAGTCCCTATCCCTGGGTGATTTATCCCCTATCCCCGGGTGATTTATCCCCTATCTCTGGGTGATTGTTCCCCTATCCCCGGGTGATTTATTCCCTACCCCTGGGTGATTTATCCCCTATCTCTGGGTGATTTTTTTCCCCTATGCCTGGGTGATTTATCCCCTATCCCCTGGGTGATTTATTCCCTACCTCTGGGTGACTTATCCCCTATCCCTGGGTGATTTATCCCCTATCCCTGGGTGATTTATTCCCTACCCCTGGGTGATTTATCCCCTATCCCCTGGGTGATTTATCCCCTATCCCCTGAGTGATTTATTCCCTACCCCTGGGTGATTTATCCCCTATCTCTGGGTGATTTTTTCCCCTATGCCTGGGTGATTTATCCCTATCCCTGGGTGATTTATTCCCTACCCCTGGGTGATTTATCCCCTATCTCTGGGTGATTTATCCCCTATCCCTGGGTGATTTATTCCCTATCCCTGGGTGATTTATCCCCTATCACCTGGGTGATTTATCCCCTATCCCTGGGTGATTTATCCCCTATCCCTGGGTGATTTATCCCCTATCCCCTGGGTGATTTATCCCCTATCCCTGGGTGATTTATCCCCTATCCCCTGGGTGATTTATCCTCTATCTCTGGGTGATTTATCCCCTACCTCTGGGTGATTTTTCCCCTATCCACGGGTGATTTATTCCCTACCCCTGGGTGATTTATCCCCTATCCCTGGGTGATTTATTCCCTATCCCCGGGTGATTTATCCCCTATCTCTGGGTGATTTATCCCCTATCCCCTGGGTGATTTATCCCCTATCCCCTGGGTGATTTATCCCCTATCCCTGGGTGATTTATCCCCGATCCCTGGGTGATTTATCCCCTATCCCCTGGGTGATTTATTCCCTACCCCTGGGTGATTTATCCCCTATCCCTGGGTGATTTATTCCGTATCCCTGGGTGATTTATCCCCTATCCCCGGGTGATTTATCCCCTATCTCTGGGTGATTTATCCCCTATCCCCTGGGTGATTTATCCCCTATCCCCTGGGTGATTTATCCCCTATCTCTGGGTGATTTATCCCCTATCTCTGGGTGATTTTTTCCCCTATGCCTGGGTGATTTATTCCTTATCCCCTGGGTGATTTATCCCATATCCCTGGGTGATTTTACCTCTATGCCTGGGTGATTTATCCCCTATCCCCTGGGTGATTTATTCCCTACCCCTGGGTGATTTATCCCCTATCCCCTGGGTGATTTATCCCCTGGGTGATTTATCCCCTATCCCTGGGTGATTTATTCCCTACCCCTGGGTGATTTATCCCCTATCCCCTGGGTGATTTATCCCCTATCCCCTGGGTGATTTATTCCCTACCCCTGGGTGATTTATCCCCTATCTCTGGGTGATTTTTTCCCCTATCCCCGGGTGATTTTTCCCCTATCTCTGGGTGATTATTCCCCTATCTCGGGGTGATTTATTCCCTATCCCCGGGTGATTTATCCCCTATCTCTGGGTGATTTTTCCCCTATGCCTGGGTGATTTATCCCCTATCCCCTGGGTGATTTATTCCCTACCCCTGGGTGATTTATCCCCTATCTCTGGGTGATTTATCCCCTATCCCTGGGTGATTTATTCCCTATCCCTGGGTGATTTATCCCCTATCACCTGGGTGATTTATCCCCTATCCCTGGGTGATTTATCCCCTATCCCTGGGTGATTTATTCCCTATCTCTGGGTGATTTATCCCCTATCCCCTGGGTGATTTATTCCCTATCCCCGGGTGATTTATTCCCTACCCCTGGGTGATTTATCCCCTATCCCTGGGTGATTTATTCCCTATCCCCGGGTGATTTATCTCCTATCTCTGGGTGATTTATCCCCTATCCCCGGGTGATTTATCCCCTATCCCCTGGGTGATTTATCCCCTATCCCTGGGTGATTTATTCCGTATCCCTGGGTGATTTATTCCCTATCCCCGGGTGATTTATCCCCTATCTCTGGGTGATTTATTCCCTATCCCTGGGTGATTTATCCCTATCCCTGGGTGATTTATTCCCTATCCCTCGATGATTTATCCCCTATCCCCGGTTGATTTATCCCCTATCCCCGGGTGATTTATCCCCTATCCCCTGGGTGATTTATCCCCTGTCCCTGGGTGATTTATCCCCTATCCCTGGGTGATTTATCCCCTATCCCTGGGTGATTTATCCCCTATCCCCTGGGTGATTTATCCCCTATCCCCTGGGTGATTTATCCCCTATCCCTGGGTGATTTATTCCCTATCCCTGGGTGATTTATCCCCTATCCCTGGGTGATTTTTCCCCTATCCCTGGGTGATTTATTCCCTGTCTCTGGGTGATTTATCCCCTATCCCTGGGTGATTTATTCCCTACCCCTGGGTGATTTATCCCCTATCTCTGGGTGATTTATCCCCTATCTCTGGATGATTTTTCCCCTATCTCCGGGTGATTTATTCCCTACCCCTGGGTGATTTATTCCCTATCCCCGGGTGATTTATCCCCTATCTCTGGGTGATTTATCCCCTATCCCCTGGGTGATTTATCCCCTGTCCCTGGGTGATTTATCCCCTATCCCCTGGGTGATTTATTCCCTATCCCTGGGTGATTTATCCCCTACCCCCGGGTGATTTATCCCCAATCCCCGGGTGATTTATCCCCAACCCCCGAGTGATTTATCCCCTACCCCCAGGTGATTTATCCCCTATCCCCTGGGTGATTTATTCCCTATCCCCGGGTGATTTATTCCCTATCCCTGGTTGATTTATCCCCTCTCCCTGGGTGATTTATCCCCTATCCCTGGGTGATTTATCCCCTATCCCTGGGTGATTTATCCCCTATCCCCTGGGTGATTTATCCCCTACCCCTGGGTGATTTATCCCCTATCCCCTGGGTGATTTATCCCCTATCCCTGGGTGATTTATTCCCTATCCCTGGGTGATTTATCCCCTATCCCTGGGTGATTTTTCCCCTATCCCTGGGTGATTTATTCCCTGTCTCTGGGTGATTTATCCCCTATCCCTGGGTGATTTATTCCCTACCCCTGGGTGATTTATCCCCTATCTCTGGGTGATTTATCCCCTATCTCTGGATGATTTTTCCCCTATCTCCGGGTGATTTATTCCCTACCCCTGGGTGATTTATTCCCTATCCCCGGGTGATTTATCCCCTATCTCTGGGTGATTTATCCCCTATCCCCTGGGTGATTTATCCCCTGTCCCTGGGTGATTTATCCCCTATCCCCTGGGTGATTTATTCCCTATCCCTGGGTGATTTATCCCCTACCCCCGGGTGATTTATCCCCAATCCCCGGGTGATTTATCCCCAACCCCCGAGTGATTTATCCCCTACCCCCGGGTGATTTATCCCCTATCCCCTGGGTGATTTATTCCCTATCCCCGGGTGATTTATTCCCTATCCCTGGTTGATTTATCCCCTCTCCCTGGGTGATTTATCCCCTATCCCTGGGTGATTTATCTCCTAGCCCCTGGGTGATTTATTCCCTATCCCTGGGTGATTTATCCCCTATCCCTGGATGATTTATTCCGTATCCCCTGGGTGATTTATCCCCTATCCCTGCGTGATTTATTCCCTATCCCTGGGTGATTTATCCCCTATCCCTGGGTGACTTATTCCCTATCCCTGGGTGATTTATCCCCCATCCCTGGGTGATTTATCCCCTATCCCTGGGTGATTTATTCCCTATCCCTGGATGATTTATCCCCTATCCCCTGCGTGATTTATTCCCTATCCGCGGTTGATTTTTACCCTATCCCCGGGTGATTTATCCCCTATCCCCTGGGTGATTTATCCCCTATCCCCTGGGTGATTTATCCCCTGTCCCTGAGTGATTTATCCCCTATCCCCTTGGTGATTTATTCCCTATCCCCTGGGTGATTTATCCCCTATCCCCTGGATGATTTATTCCCTATCCCCTGGGTGATTTATCCCCTATCCCTGGTTGATTTATTCCCTATCCCTGGGTGATTTATCCCCTATCCCTGGGTGATTTATTCCGAATCCCTGGGTGATTTATCCCCTATCCCCTGGGTGATTTATCCCCTATCCCTGGGTGATTTATTCCGTATCCCTGGGTGATTTATTCCCTATCCCTGGGTGATTTATCCCCTATCCCTGGGTGATTTATTCCCTATCCCTGGGTGATTTATCCCCTATCCCCTGGGTGATTTATCCCCTATCCCCGGGTGATTTATCTCCTATCCCCTGGGTGATTTATTCCCCTATCCCCGGGTGATTTATCTCCTATCCCCTGGGTGATTTATTCCGTATCCCTGGGTGATTTATTCCCTATGCCTGGGTGATTTATCCCCTATCCCCTGGGTGATTTATTCCCTATCCCCGGGTGATTTATTCCCTATCCCTGGGTGATTTATCCCCTCTCCCTGGGTGATTTATCCCCTATCCCTGGGTGATTTATCTCCTAGCCCCTGGGTGATTTATTCCCTATCCCTGGGTGATTTATCCCCTATCCCTGGATGATTTATTCCCTATCCCCTGGGTGATTTATCCCCTATCCCTGGGTGATTTATTCCCTATCCCTGGATGATTTATCCCCTATCCCCTGCGTGATTTATTCCCTATCCCCGGTTGATTTATACCCTATCCCCGGGTGATTTATCCCCTATCCCCTGGGTGATTTATCCCCTATCCCCTGGGTGATTTATCCCCTGTCCCTGAGTGATTTATCCCCTATCCCCTTGGTGATTTATTCCCTATCCCTGGGTGATTTATCCCCTATCCCCTGGATGATTTATTCCCTATCCCCTGGGTGATTTATCCCCTATCCCTGGTTGATTTATTCCCTATCCCTGGGTGATTTATCCCCTATCCCTGGGTGATTTATTCCGAATCCCTGGGTGATTTATCCCCTATCCCTGGGTGATTTATTCCGTATCCCTGGGTGATTTATTCCCTATCCCTGGGTGATTTATTCCCTATCCCTGGGTGATTTATCCCCTATCCCCTGGGTGATTTATCCCCTATCCCCGGGTGATTTATCTCCTATCCCCTGGGTGATTTATTCCCCTATCCCCGGGTGATTTATCTCCTATCCCCTGGGTGATTTATTCCGTATCCCTGGGTGATTTATTCCCTATCCCTGGGTGATTTATCCCCTATCCCCTGGGTGATTTATTCCCTACCCCGGGTGATTTATCCCCTATCTCTGGGTGATTTTCCCCCTATGCCTGGGTGATTTATCCCCTATCCCCTGGGTGATTTATTCCCTACCCCTGGGTGATTTATCCCCTATCCCTGGGTGATTTATCCCCTATCTCTGGGTGATTTATTCCCTATCTCTGGGTGATTTATCCCCTATCCCTGGGTGATCTATTCCCTACCCCTGGGTGATTTATCCCCTATCTCAGGGTGATTTATCCCCTATCTCTGGGTGATTTTTTCCCTATCCCTGGGTGATTTATCCCCTATCCCTGGGTGATTTATCCCCTATCCCTGGGTGATTTATTCCCTATCCCCGGGTGATTTATCCCCTATCTCTGGGTGATTTATCCCCTATCCCCTGGGTGATTTATCCCCTATCCCCTGGGTGATTTATCCCCTATCCCCTGGGTGATTTATTCCCTACCCCTGGGTGATTTATCCCCTATCCCTGGGTGATTTATCCCCTATCCCCGGGTGATTTATCCCCTATCTCTGGGTGATTTATTCCCTATCCCCTGGGTGATTTATCCCCTATCCCCTGGGTGATTTATCCCCTATCTCTGGGTGATTTATCCCCTATCTCTGGGTGATTTTTTCCCCTATGCCTGGGTGATTTATTCCTTATCCCCTGGGTGATTTATCCCATATCCCTGGGTGATTTTTCCCCTATGCCTGGGTGATTTATCCCCTATCCCCTGGGTGATTTATTCCCTACCCCTGGGTGATTTATCCCCTATCCCCTGGGTGATTTATCCCCTATCCCCTGGGTGATTTATTCCCTATCCCTGGGTGATTTATCCCCTATCTCTGGGTGATTTTTTCCCCTATCCCCGGGTGATTTTTCCCCTATCTCTGGGTGATTTTTCCCCTATGCCTGGGTGATTTATTCCCTATCCCCTGGGTGATTTATCCCCTATCCCTGGGTGATTTATCCCCTATGCCTGGGTGATTTATCCCCTATCCCCTGGGTGATTTATTCCCTACCCCTGGGTGATTTATCCCCTATCTCTGGGTGATTTTTCCCCTATGCCTGGGTGATTTATCCCCTATCCCCTGGGTGATTTATTCCCTACCCCTGGGTGATTTATCCCCTATCTCTGGGTGATTTATCCCCTATCCCTGGGTGATTTATCCCCTATCCCTGGGTGATTTATCCCCTATCCCTGGGTGATTTATTCCCTATCCCCGGGTGATTTATTCCCTACCCCTGGGTGATTTATTCCGTATCCCTGGGTGATTTATCCCCTATCACCTGGGTGATTTATCCCCTATCCCTGGGTGATTTATCCCCTATCCCTGGGTGATTTATTCCCTATCTCTGGGTGATTTATCCCCTATCCCCTGGGTGATTTATTCCCTATCCCCGGGTGATTTATTCCCTACCCCTGGGTGATTTATCCCCTATCCCTGGGTGATTTATTCCCTATTCCCGGGTGATTTATCCCCTATCTCTGGGTGATTTATCCCCTATCCCCTGGGTGATTTATCCCCTATCCCCTGGGTGATTTATCCCCTGTCCCTGGGTGATTTATCCCCTATCCCCTGGGTGATTTATCCCCTACCCCTGGGTGATTTATCCCCTATCCCTGGGTGATTTATTCTGTATCCCTGGGTGATTTATTCCCTATCCCCGGGTGATTTATCCCCTATCCCCGGTTGATTTATCCCCTATCCCCGGGTGATTTATCCCCTATCCCCTGAATGATTTATCCCCTATCCCCTGGGTGATTTATTCCCTACCCCTGGGTGATTTATCCCCTATCCCCTGGATGATTTATTCCCTATCCCCTGGGTGATTTATCCCCTATCCCTGGGTGATTTATTCCCTATCCCCGGGTGATTTATCCCCTATCCCTGGGTGATTTTTCCCCTATGCCTGGGTGATTTATCCCCTGTCCCTGGGTGATTTATCCCCTATCCCCTGGGTGATTTATTCCCTACCCCTGGGTGATTTATCCCCTATCCCTGGGTGATTTATTCCGTATCCCTGGGTGATTTATTCCCTATCCCCGGGTGATTTATCCCCTATCTCTGGGTGATTTATCCCCTATCCCCTGGGTGATTTATCCCCTATCCCCTGGGTGATTTATTCCCTACCCCTGGGTGATTTATCCCCTATCCCCTGGATGATTTATTCCCTATCCCCTGGGTGATTTATTCCCTATCCCTGGGTGATTTATTCCCTATCCCTGGGTGATTTATCCCCTATCTCTGGGTGATTTTTCCCCTGTGCCTGGGTGATTTATCCCCTATCCCCTGGGTGATTTATCCCCTATCTCTGGGTGATTTATCCCCTATCCCTGGGTGATTTATCCCCTATCTCTGGGTGATTTTTCCCCTATCCCTGGGTGATTTATTCCCTATCCCTGGGTGATTTATCCCCTATCCCCTGGGTGATTTATCCCCTATCCCCGGGTGATTTATCTCCTATCCCCTGGGTGATTTATCCCCTATCCCCTGGGTGATTTATCCCCTGTCCCTGAGTGATTTATCCCCTATCCCCTTGGTGATTTATTCCCTATCCCTGGGTGATTTATCCCCTATCCCCTGGATGATTTATTCCCTATCCCCTGGGTGATTTATCCCCTATCCCTGGTTGATTTATTCCCTATCCCTGGGTGATTTATCCCCTATCCCTGGGTGATTTATTCCGAATCCCTGGGTGATTTATCCCCTATCCCCTGGGTGATTTATCCCCTATCCCTGGGTGATTTATTCCGTATCCCTGGGTGATTTATTCCCTATCCCTGGGTGATTTATTCCCTATCCCTGGGTGATTTATCCCCTATCCCCTGGGTGATTTATCCCCTATCCCCGGGTGATTTATCTCCTATCCCCTGGGTGATTTATTCCCCTATCCCCGGGTGATTTATCTCCTATCCCCTGGGTGATTTATTCCGTATCCCTGGGTGATTTATTCCCTATCCCTGGGTGATTTATCCCCTATCCCCTGGGTGATTTATTCCCTACCCCGGGTGATTTATCCCCTATCTCTGGGTGATTTTCCCCCTATGCCTGGGTGATTTATCCCCTATCCCCTGGGTGATTTATTCCCTACCCCTGGGTGATTTATCCCCTATCCCTGGGTGATTTATCCCCTATCTCTGGGTGATTTATTCCCTATCTCTGGGTGATTTATCCCCTATCCCTGGGTGATCTATTCCCTACCCCTGGGTGATTTATCCCCTATCTCAGGGTGATTTATCCCCTATCTCTGGGTGATTTTTCCCCTATCCCTGGGTGATTTATCCCCTATCCCTGGGTGATTTATCCCCTATCCCTGGGTGATTTATTCCCTATCCCCGGGTGATTTATCCCCTATCTCTGGGTGATTTATCCCCTATCCCCTGGGTGATTTATCCCCTATCCCCTGGGTGATTTATCCCCTGTCCCTGGGTGATTTATCCCCTATCCCCTGGGTGATTTATTCCCTACCCCTGGGTGATTTATCCCCTATCCCTGGGTGATTTATCCCCTATCCCCGGGTGATTTATCCCCTATCTCTGGGTGATTTATTCCCTATCCCCTGGGTGATTTATCCCCTATCCCCTGGGTGATTTATCCCCTATCTCTGGGTGATTTATCCCCTATCTCTGGGTGATTTTTTCCCCTATGCCTGGGTGATTTATTCCTTATCCCCTGGGTGATTTATCCCATATCCCTGGGTGATTTTTCCCCTATGCCTGGGTGATTTATCCCCTATCCCCTGGGTGATTTATTCCCTACCCCTGGGTGATTTATCCCCTATCCCCTGGGTGATTTATCCCCTATCCCCTGGGTGATTTATTCCCTATCCCTGGGTGATTTATCCCCTATCTCTGGGTGATTTTTTCCCCTATCCCCGGGTGATTTTTCCCCTATCTCTGGGTGATTTTTCCCCTATGCCTGGGTGATTTATTCCCTATCCCCTGGGTGATTTATCCCCTATCCCTGGGTGATTTATCCCCTATGCCTGGGTGATTTATCCCCTATCCCCTGGGTGATTTATTCCCTACCCCTGGGTGATTTATCCCCTATCTCTGGGTGATTTTCCCCCTATCCCCTGGGTGATTTATCCCCTATCCCCTGGGTGATTTATTCCCTACCCCTGGGTGATTTATCCCCTATCTCTGGGTGATTTATCCCCTATCCCTGGGTGATTTATCCCCTATCCCTGGGTGATTTATTCCCTATCCCCGGGTGATTTATTCCCTACCCCTGGGTGATTTATTCCGTATCCCTGGGTGATTTATCCCCTATCACCTGGGTGATTTATCCCCTATCCCTGGGTGATTTATCCCCTATCCCTGGGTGATTTATTCCCTATCTCTGGGTGATTTATCCCCTATCCCCTGGGTGATTTATTCCCTATCCCCGGGTGATTTATTCCCTACCCCTGGGTGATTTATCCCCTATCCCTGGGTGATTTATTCCCTATTCCCGGGTGATTTATCCCCTATCTCTGGGTGATATATCCCCTATCCCCTGGGTGATTTATCCCCTATCCCCTGGGTGATTTATCCCCTGTCCCTGGGTGATTTATCCCCTATCCCCTGGGTGATTTATTCCCTACCCCTGGGTGATTTATCCCCTATCCCTGGGTGATTTATTCTGTATCCCTGGGTGATTTATTCCCTATCCCCGGGTGATTTATCCCCTATCCCCGGTTGATTTATCCCCTATCCCCGGGTGATTTATCCCCTATCCCCTGAATGATTTATCCCCTATCCCCTGGGTGATTTATTCCCTACCCCTGGGTGATTTATCCCCTATCCCCTGGATGATTTATTCCCTATCCCCTGGGTGATTTATCCCCTATCCCTGGGTGATTTATTCCCTATCCCCGGGTGATTTATCCCCTATCCCTGGGTGATTTTTCCCCTATGCCTGGGTGATTTATCCCCTGTCCCTGGGTGATTTATCCCCTATCCCCTGGGTGATTTATTCCCTACCCCTGGGTGATTTATCCCCTATCCCTGGGTGATTTATTCCGTATCCCTGGGTGATTTATTCCCTATCCCCGGGTGATTTATCCCCTATCTCTGGGTGATTTATCCCCTATCCCCTGGGTGATTTATCCCCTATCCCCTGGGTGATTTATCCCCTGTCCCTGGGTGATTTATCCCCTATCCCCTGGGTGATTTATTCCCTACCCCTGGGTGATTTATCCCCTATCCCTGGGTGATTTATCCCCTATCCCCGGGTGATTTATCCCCTATCTCTGGGTGATTTATTCCCTATCCCCTGGGTGATTTATCCCCTATCCCCTGGGTGATTTATCCCCTATCTCTGGGTGATTTATCCCCTATCTCTGGGTGATTTTTTCCCCTATGCCTGGGTGATTTATTCCTTATCCCCTGGGTGATTTATCCCATATCCCTGGGTGATTTTTCCCCTATGCCTGGGTGATTTATCCCCTATCCCCTGGGTGATTTATTCCCTACCCCTGGGTGATTTATCCCCTATCCCCTGGGTGATTTATCCCCTATCCCCTGGGTGATTTATTCCCTATCCCTGGGTGATTTATCCCCTATCTCTGGGTGATTTTTTCCCCTATCCCCGGGTGATTTTTCCCCTATCTCTGGGTGATTTTTCCCCTATGCCTGGGTGATTTATTCCCTATCCCCTGGGTGATTTATCCCCTATCCCTGGGTGATTTATCCCCTATGCCTGGGTGATTTATCCCCTATCCCCTGGGTGATTTATTCCCTACCCCTGGGTGATTTATCCCCTATCTCTGGGTGATTTTTCCCCTATGCCTGGGTGATTTATCCCCTATCCCCTGGGTGATTTATTCCCTACCCCTGGGTGATTTATCCCCTATCTCTGGGTGATTTATCCCCTATCCCTGGGTGATTTATCCCCTATCCCTGGGTGATTTATCCCCTATCCCTGGGTGATTTATTCCCTATCCCCGGGTGATTTATTCCCTACCCCTGGGTGATTTATTCCGTATCCCTGGGTGATTTATCCCCTATCACCTGGGTGATTTATCCCCTATCCCTGGGTGATTTATCCCCTATCCCTGGGTGATTTATTCCCTATCTCTGGGTGATTTATCCCCTATCCCCTGGGTGATTTATTCCCTATCCCCGGGTGATTTATTCCCTACCCCTGGGTGATTTATCCCCTATCCCTGGGTGATTTATTCCCTATTCCCGGGTGATTTATCCCCTATCTCTGGGTGATTTATCCCCTATCCCCTGGGTGATTTATCCCCTATCCCCTGGGTGATTTATCCCCTGTCCCTGGGTGATTTATCCCCTATCCCCTGGGTGATTTATCCCCTACCCCTGGGTGATTTATCCCCTATCCCTGGGTGATTTATTCTGTATCCCTGGGTGATTTATTCCCTATCCCCGGGTGATTTATCCCCTATCCCCGGTTGATTTATCCCCTATCCCCGGGTGATTTATCCCCTATCCCCTGGGTGATTTATCCCCTATCCCCTGGGTGATTTATTCCCTACCCCTGGGTGATTTATCCCCTATCCCCTGGATGATTTATTCCCTATCCCCTGGGTGATTTATCCCCTATCCCTGGGTGATTTATTCCCTATCCCCGGGTGATTTATCCCCTATCCCTGGGTTATTTTTCCCCTATGCCTGGGTGATTTATCCCTGTCCCTGGGTGATTTATCCCCTATCCCCTGGGTGATTTATTCCCTACCCCTGGGTGATTTATCCCCTATCCCTGGGTGATTTATTCCGTATCCCTGGGTGATTTATTCCCTATCCCCGGGTGATTTATCCCCTATCTCTGGGTGATTTATCCCCTATCCCCTGGGTGATTTATCCCCTATCCCCTGGGTGATTTATTCCCTACCCCTGGGTGATTTATCCCCTATCCCCTGGATGATTTATTCCCTATCCCCTGGGTGATTTATTCCCTATCCCTGGGTGATTTATTCCCTATCCCTGGGTGATTTATCCCCTATCTCTGGGTGATTTTTCCCCTGTGCCTGGGTGATTTATCCCCTATCCCCTGGGTGATTTATCCCCTATCTCTGGGTGATTTATCCCCTATCCCTGGGTGATTTATCCCCTATCTCTGGGTGATTTTTCCCCTATCCCTGGGTGATTTATTCCCTATCCCTGGGTGATTTATCCCCTATCCCCTGGGTGATTTATCCCCTATCCCCGGGTGATTTATCTCCTATCCCCTGGGTGATTTATCCCCTATCCCCTGGGTGATTTATCCCCTGTCCCTGAGTGATTTATCCCCTATCCCCTTGGTGATTTATTCCCTATCCCTGGGTGATTTATCCCCTATCCCCTGGATGATTTATTCCCTATCCCCTGGGTGATTTATCCCCTATCCCTGGTTGATTTATTCCCTATCCCTGGGTGATTTATCCCCTATCCCTGGGTGATTTATTCCGAATCCCTGGGTGATTTATCCCCTATCCCCTGGGTGATTTATCCCCTATCCCTGGGTGATTTATTCCGTATCCCTGGGTGATTTATTCCCTATCCCTGGGTGATTTATTCCCTATCCCTGGGTGATTTATCCCCTATCCCCTGGGTGAT
This sequence comes from Hemiscyllium ocellatum, assembly GCF_020745735.1. Lineage (NCBI taxonomy): Eukaryota > Metazoa > Chordata > Chondrichthyes > Orectolobiformes > Hemiscylliidae > Hemiscyllium > Hemiscyllium ocellatum. The sequence continues at coordinate 21,125 of NW_026869267.1, read as the reverse complement.
TTATCCCCTATCCCCGGGTGATTTATCTCCTATCCCCTGGGTGATTTATTCCCCTATCCCCGGGTGATTTATCTCCTATCCCCTGGGTGATTTATTCCGTATCCCTGGGTGATTTATTCCCTATCCCTGGGTGATTTATCCCCTATCCCCTGGGTGATTTATTCCCTACCCCGGGTGATTTATCCCCTATCTCTGGGTGATTTTCCCCCTATGCCTGGGTGATTTATCCCCTATCCCCTGGGTGATTTATTCCCTACCCCTGGGTGATTTATCCCCTATCCCTGGGTGATTTATCCCCTATCTCTGGGTGATTTATTCCCTATCTCTGGGTGATTTATCCCCTATCCCTGGGTGATCTATTCCCTACCCCTGGGTGATTTATCCCCTATCTCAGGGTGATTTATCCCCTATCTCTGGGTGATTTTTTCCCTATCCCTGGGTGATTTATCCCCTATCCCTGGGTGATTTATCCCCTATCCCTGGGTGATTTATTCCCTATCCCCGGGTGATTTATCCCCTATCTCTGGGTGATTTATCCCCTATCCCCTGGGTGATTTATCCCCTATCCCCTGGGTGATTTATCCCCTGTCCCTGGGTGATTTATCCCCTATCCCCTGGGTGATTTATTCCCTACCCCTGGGTGATTTATCCCCTATCCCTGGGTGATTTATCCCCTATCCCCGGGTGATTTATCCCCTATCTCTGGGTGATTTATTCCCTATCCCTGGGTGATTTATCCCCTATCCCCTGGGTGATTTATCCCCTATCTCTGGGTGATTTATCCCCTATCTCTGGGTGATTTTTTCCCCTATGCCTGGGTGATTTATTCCTTATCCCCTGGGTGATTTATCCCATATCCCTGGGTGATTTTTCCCCTATGCCTGGGTGATTTATACCCTATCCCCTGGGTGATTTATACCCTACCCCTGGGTGATTTATCCCCTATCCCCTGGGTGATTTATCCCCTATCCCCTGGGTGATTTATTCCCTATCCCTGGGTGATTTATCCCCTATCTCTGGGTGATTTTTTCCCCTATCCCCGGGTGATTTTTCCCCTATCTCTGGGTGATTTTTCCCCTATGCCTGGGTGATTTATACCCTATCCCCTGGGTGATTTATCCCCTATCCCTGGGTGATTTATCCCCTATGCCTGGGTGATTTATCCCCTATCCCCTGGGTGATTTATTCCCTACCCCTGGGTGATTTATCCCCTATCTCTGGGTGATTTTCCCCCTATCCCCTGGGTGATTTATCCCCTATCCCCTGGGTGATTTATTCCCTACCCCTGGGTGATTTATCCCCTATCTCTGGGTGATTTTTCCCCTATGCCTGGGTGATTTATTCCCTATCCCCTGGGTGATTTATCCCCTATCCCTGGGTGATTTATCCCCTATGCCTGGGTGATTTATCCCCTATCCCCTGGGTGATTTATTCCCTACCCCTGGGTGATTTATCCCCTATCTCTGGGTGATTTTCCCCCTATCCCCTGGGTGATTTATCCCCTATCCCCTGGGTGATTTATTCCCTACCCCTGGGTGATTTATCCCCTATCCCTGGGTGATTTATCCCCTATCCCTGGGTGATTTATTCCCTATCCCCGGGTGATTTATTCCCTACCCCTGGGTGATTTATTCCGTATCCCTGGGTGATTTATCCCCTATCACCTGGGTGATTTATCCCCTATCCCTGGGTGATTTATCCCCTATCCCTGGGTGATTTATTCCCTATCTCTGGGTGATTTATCCCCTATCCCCTGGGTGATTTATTCCCTATCCCCGGGTGATTTATTCCCTACCCCTGGGTGATTTATCCCCTATCCCTGGGTGATTTATTCCCTATTCCCGGGTGATTTATCCCCTATCTCTGGGTGATTTATCCCCTATCCCCTGGGTGATTTATCCCCTATCCCCTGGGTGATTTATCCCCTGTCCCTGGGTGATTTATCCCCTATCCCCTGGGTGATTTATTCCCTACCCCTGGGTGATTTATCCCCTATCCCTGGGTGATTTATTCTGTATCCCTGGGTGATTTATTCCCTATCCCCGGGTGATTTATCCCCTATCCCCGGTTGATTTATCCCCTATCCCCGGGTGATTTATCCCCTATCCCCTGGGTGATTTATCCCCTATCCCCTGGGTGATTTATTCCCTACCCCTGGGTGATTTATCCCCTATCCCCTGGATGATTTATTCCCTATCCCCTGGGTGATTTATCCCCTATCCCTGGGTGATTTATTCCCTATCCCCGGGTGATTTATCCCCTATCCCTGGGTGATTTTTCCCCTATGCCTGGGTGATTTATCCCCTGTCCCTGGGTGATTTATCCCCTATCCCCTGGGTGATTTATTCCCTACCCCTGGGTGATTTATCCCCTATCCCTGGGTGATTTATTCCGTATCCCTGGGTGATTTATTCCCTATCCCCGGGTGATTTATCCCCTATCTCTGGGTGATTTATCCCCTATCCCCTGGGTGATTTATCCCCTATCCCCTGGGTGATTTATTCCCTACCCCTGGGTGATTTATCCCCTATCCCCTGGATGATTTATTCCCTATCCCCTGGGTGATTTATTCCCTATCCCTGGGTGATTTATTCCCTATCCCTGGGTGATTTATCCCTTATCTCTGGGTGATTTTTCCCCTGTGCCTGGGTGATTTATCCCCTATCCCCTGGGTGATTTATCCCCTATCCCCTGGGTGATTTATCCCCTATCTCTGGGTGATTTATCCCCTATCCCTGGGTGATTTATCCCCTATCCCTGGGTGATTTATCCCCTATCTCTGGGTGATTTTTTCCCCTAACTCCGGGTGATTTATCCCCTATCTCTGGGTGATTTTTCCCCTATCTCCGGGTGATTTTTCCCCTATCTCCGGGTGATTTATCCCCTATCTCTGGGTGATTTATCCCCTATCTCTGGGTGATTTTTCCCCTATCTCCGGGTGATTTATTCCCTACCCCTGGGTGATTTATCCCCTATCTTTGGGTGATTTATTCCCTATCCCCGGGTGATTTATCCCCTATCTCTGGGTGATTTATCCCCTATCCCCTGGGTGATTTATCCCCTATCCCCTGGGTGATTTATCCCCTGTCCCTGGGTGATTTATCCCCTATCCCCTGGGTGATTTATTCCCTATCCCCGGGTGATTTATCCCCTACCCCCGAGTGATTTATCCCCTACCCCCGGGTGATTTATCCCCAACCCCCGAGTGATTTATCCCCTACCCCCGGGTGATTTATCCCCTATCCCTGGGTGATTTATCCCCTATCCCTGGGTGATTTTTTCCCCTATCCCTGGGTGATTTATCCCCTCTCCCTGGGTGATTTATCCCCTATCCCTGGGTGATTTATCCCCTATCCCTGGGTGATTTTTTCCCCTATCCCTGGGTGATTTATCCCCTCTCCCTGGGTGATTTATCCCCTATCCCTGGGTGATTTATCCCCTATCCCTGGGTGATTTATCTCCTAGCCCCTGGGTGATTTATTCCCTATCCCTGGGTGATTTATCCCCTATCCCTGGATGATTTATTCCGTATCCCCTGGGTGATTTATCCCCTATCCCTGGGTGATTTATTCCCTATCCCTGGGTGATTTATCCCCTATCCCTGGGTGATTTATTCCCTATCCCTGGGTGATTTATCCCCCATCCCTGAGTGATTTATCCCCTATCCCTGGGTGATTTATCCCCTATCCCTGGGTGATTTATTCCCTATCCCTGGGTGATTTATCCCCTATCCCTGGGTGATTTATTCCCTATCCCTGGGTGATTTATCCCCCATCCCTGGGTGATTTATTCCCTATCCCCTGCGTGATTTATCCCCTATCCCTGGGTGATTTATCCCCTATCTCTGGGTGATTTTTCCCCTATCTCTGGGTGATTTATTCCCTACCCCTGGGTGATTTATCCCCTATCCCTGGGTGATTTATTCCCTATCCCCGGGTGATTTATCCCCTATCTCTGGGTGATTTATCCCCTATCCCCTGGGTGATTTATCCCCTATCCCCTGGGTGATTTATCCCCTGTCCCTGGGTGATTTATCCCCTATCCCCTGGGTGATTTATTCCCTATCCCTGGGTGATTTATCCCCTACCCCCGGGTGATTTATCCCCTATCTCTGGGTGATTTATCCCCTATCCCCTGGGTGATTTATCCCCTATCCCCTGGGTGATTTATTCCCTATCCCTGGGTGATTTATCCCCTACCCCCGGGTGATTTATCCCCTATCCCTGGGTGATTTATCCCCTACCCCCGGGTGATTTATCCCCAATCCCCGGGTGATTTATCCCCAACCCCCGGGTGATTTATCCCCTATCCCTGAGTGATTTATTCCCTACCCCTAGGTGATTATGCAAGTTATTTACCCCTTCCCAGGCTATTTACCCCTATCCCCATGTTATTTACCCCTATCCCCAGGTCAATTACCCCTTTGAGTGATTTAACTTCTATTTCCAGGTTATTTACCCCTCTCCACGTTATTTACCCCTATCTCCAGGTTATTTACCCCTCCCCAGGTTATTTACCCCTCTCCAGGCTATTTACCCCTATCCCCAGGTTATTTACCCCTCTCCAGGCTATTTACCCCTATCCCCAGGTTATTTACCTCTATCCCCAGGCTATTTACCCCTCCCCAGGTTATTTACCCCTCTCCAGGTTATTTACCCCTATCCCCAGGTTATTTACCCCTATCCCCAGGCTATTTACCCCTCCCCAGGTTATTTACCCCTATCCCCAGGCTATTTACCCCTATCCCCAGGCTATTTACCCCTCCCCAGGTTATTTACCTCTATCCCCAGGTTATTTACCCCTATCCCCAGGCTATTTACCCCTATCCCCAGGCTATTTACCCCTCCCCAGGTTATTTACCTCTATCCCCAGGTTATTTACCCCTACCCCCAGGCTATTTACCCCTATCCCCAGGTTATTTACCTCTATCCCCAGGTTATTTACCTCTATCCCCAGGCTATTTACCCCTATCCCCAGGCTATTTACCCCTATCCCCAGGTTATTTGCCCCTCTAAGTGATTTACCCTCTACCCCTGGGTGAGTTGCCCCTATCTCTGGGTTATTTGCCCCTCCCCCGAGGGGCAGGGTTGTTGTTGTTTTGTCCAACCCACTTTAATAGCTCCCTCCCCCTCTCTCCCTCCCTCCCTCTGTCTCTCTGAGGGACCCGGACCCAGCCCCAGGGCCAGGCCCCGATGTTGCTGCTGCCCAGAGCCGCCTGCAGCCTCCCCCTGAGCCGCAGCCGCTGCTGCACCAACTCGGGGCGGTCTGCCTGCGCTCTCAGAGCCGGCTCCAGGAGCTGGGAAGGCGGGGGAGGAACCCGGAAACGGCTCGGCTCAGCGGCACAATGTATCCAAGGCCAGGGATACAGTGTATCCAACTGGGGATACAGGGGGCTGGGGGCCAATGGGCAGGGAGGAGGGGTAACTGGGCAGGGAAGAGGGGTAAATAGAGAGGGAGTAGGGGTAAATGGGCAGGGAGTAGGGGTAAATAGAGAGGGAGTAGGGGTAAATGGGCAGGGAGTAGGGGTAACTGGGCAGGGAGTAGGGGTAAATAGAGAGGGAGTAGGGGTAAATAGAGAGGGAATAGGGGTAAATGGACAGGGAGTAGGGGTAACTGGGCAGGGAATAGGGGTAACTAGGCAGGGAGTAGGGGTAACTGGGCAGGGAGTAGGGGCAAATGGGCAGGGAGTAGGGGTAACTGGGCAGGGAGTAGGGGTAAATAGGCAGGGAGTAGGGGTAACTGGGCAGGGAAGAGGGCTAACTGGGCAGGGAGTAGGGGTAAATAGAGAGGGAGTAGGGGTAAATGGGCAGGGAGTAGGGGTAACTGGGCAGGGAGTAGGGGTAACTGGGCAGGGAAGAGGGCTAACTGGGCAGGGAGTAGGGGTAAATAGAGAGGGAGTAGGGGTAAATGGGCAGGGAGTAGGGGTAAATAGGCAGGGAGTAGGGGTAACTGGGCAGGGAAGAGGGGTAACTGGGCAGGGAGTAGGGATAAATAGGCAGGGAGTAGGGGTAAATGGGCAGGGAGTAGGGGTAAATAGGCAGGGAGTAGGGGTAACTGGGCAGGGAAGAGGGGTAAATGGGCAGGGAGGAGGGGTAAATGGACAGGGAGTAGGGGTAACTGGGCAGGGAAGAGGGGTAACTGGGCAGGGAGTAGGGATAAATAGGCAGGGAGTAGGGGTAATTGGGCAGGGAGTAGGGGTAACTGGGCAGGGAGTAGGGGTAACTGGGCAGGGAAGAGGGGTAACTGGGCAGGGAAGAGGGGTAAATGGGCAGGGAGGAGGGGTAAATGGACAGGGAGTAGGGGTAACTGGGCAGGGAAGAGGGGTAACTGGGCAGGGAGTAGGGGTAACTGGGCAGGGAGTAGGGGTAAATAGGCAGGGAGTAGGGGTAACTGGGCAGGGAATTGGGGTAAAATATCTGGGAATATGGGCAACAAGCCCCGGAATAGGAGCCAAAACCCAAGGGATAGAGGCGGAAAAACGAGGGATGGGGCTAAAAATCCCGGTGATAGATGTACATCACCCGGAGAGAGGGGCACTAAACTCAGTGAGGGGGACAACCCCCCCAGAGATAGGGGCAAATAGCCTGTGGGTGAGAGCAGTCAGGCTGGGGATGGGGGAGAACAGCCCGGGGTTTGTGGGACGTGGGTGGGGGAGACGGGGGGCAACGAGGGGGGTGGCTGGAGGAGCGTGGGGGATGGTGATGGGTTGCCAGGCCCCCTGGGGAGCTATCGCTGCTGTTTGGCCCCTCATTGGGCGACGGTTACCCACCTGGGCGATGGTGGGTTCCAGGCCGATGTGCGGACCCCCAGCCCGGGACGTGCTGCTGTTCTGTCACGAGAGGGGGCGCTTCTTCCGCCTGCTGGGTGTCTTCTGCCTGGCCCAGTTCCTGTTCTGGGGCTACCTGGCACACTTTGCCTTCACCTCCCTCAAAGACACGGGCCACCGGGAGACGGTGCTGGAGGGGGAGCGAGCGAGCGGCCTGCCCACCATCGGGGGGCGAGCCCTGAACCTGGGCTCAGACGCCTGGAGACTCGGCTTCACAGCTTCCTGCCTGACTGTCGGTAAGGATTACCTTCTGACCGGTTTCCTGGGATGTGCGTGAGACACAACTCCGGAGGATGGGATTGTACCAAGCGACCCCGGTAATGCCCAAAGGGTCAGAGTTCAAGGGTGTGTCACGCCAAACCTGTCCTCTACCTTGTCAGGTGTAGAGGGAATATAAGGGACATACCATTCAGGGATGCGAAGGATTAGGTGCATTAGTCAGGGGTAAGTGTAGATTAGTAGGGTAGGGGAATGGGTTACTCTTCAGAGGGTCGGTGTGGACTTGTCGGGCCGAAGGGCCTGTCTCCACACTGTCTATGACAGGCTTCGTGAGCAGGTGTGATATTGGAATGGGCACGAACATGGTGTGTGGGATATGGTATGGAAAACTGTGAGGTTATCCATTTTGGCAGGATGTATGCGGTATTTCCCGAAATGGTAAGGGATTTGAAAAGGTAGCCATGGAGCAGGAGCAGAGTGTCCTTGCCAACAATGTCCCGGTGAAGGGTTTGCGTCCGAAACATTGACTGTCCTGCCCCTCGGGATACTGCCTGTGTCTAGCATCACACTTCACCAACTGGACTGCACTGTCCAGCAACTGCAGTCCTCACTCTCTCCGAATAGAGCCGTAGAGCCGTACAACACGGAAACATAATCCGTGCCGACCATAATCCCAAACCCTGAACGTGTCCCACTGCCTGCACGTGGCCTCCAAACATTTCTCGTTCACGTACTCATCCAAGTGTCTTTTAAACACAGGAGCAAGTCACTGTAGATGCTGGGATCTACACTGAAAAAACCAATGCTGGAGATCACAGTGGGTCAGACAGCATCCACAGAGAGAGAGCAAGCTAACGTTTCCAGGCTAGTTAACTGTCCCCACATCCATCACTCCCTCAGGAAGTTCATTCCACACACAAACCACCCTCTGTGTAAAAGATTTGCCCCTCATGTCTTTGTTAAATCACCTTTAAAAGTGTGCCCCCTAGTCTTGAGATCCCCCACCTGAGGGAACAGACACCTACCATTCACCCCTTCCATGACCCCCATGGTTTTATAAACCTCCGTAACCTCCTCCACGCCAGTGAAAAAAACTCCCAGCTGATCAAGACCCTCCTTATAACTCAAACCTTCCACAGAGTCATAGAGATGTACAGCACGGAAACAGACCCTTCGGTCCAACCCGTCCATGCTGACCCAGATATCCCAACCCAACCTAGTCCCACCTGCCAGCACCCGGCCCCATATCCCTCCAAACCCTTCCTATTCATATACCCATCCAAATGCCTCTTAAATGTTGTCATTGTACCAGCCTCCACCACATCCTCTGGCAGCTCATTCCATACACGTACCACCCTCTGTGTGAAAAAGTTGCCCCTTAGGTCCCTTTTATATCTTTCCCCTCTCACCCTAAACCTATGCCCCTCTAGTTCCTGAGCACACCAAAACCCAGAAATCCTGATCTGGGAGACCTGGCCACTCCCACTCAGGCAGCTTTAAACCCCTTCCCCCCCCCCCCCGAGCCGTTTACTCAAGCTGCCCAGTTCGCTCCCTCCCTCCCCTCGACCTGACAAAAGCACCAGGAGAAAGCATTGTCAGGCAAGGGGGTCAGGGGTTATTGGGGTGTGGGGGGTGTGGGGGAGCAGAGTCAGAAGGAGAAGATAAGATCCCATCCACATCAGTCGTGATTCACTGAACGGGGTGGCGAGGGGTCGGGGGGAAAAGGATTTGAAGGCCCACTGCTGCTCCGTTTGCTGGTTTTCACATGGCTGTGGGTCTGGAGTCACGTGTAGGCCGGATAAGGGCTTTCCCTACAGCACGTTAGTGACCTAGGTGGATTTTAAACAACAATCAACAATTCGCTGCCAGGTCACTTTCACCGACCACTCACTGAACCGATGCCCGATGTATTAGCGACTTCAGGTTCCGCACCCTGTGGGGGGGAGACCCGGGTTCAGAATACAATACAATCCCAAGTCCACCCAGACCCATTCCCCTCCCCTATATTCCCCCCTGACTAAAACACCTAACCTGTACATCCCTGGGCACTATGGGACAATTTCCCACGGCCAATCCACCCTAACCTGTACATCCCTGGGCACTATGGGACAATTTCCCATGGCCAACCCACCCTAACCTGTACATCCCTGGGCACTATGGGACAATTTCCCATGGCCAATCCACCGTAACCTACACATCCCTGGGCACTATGGGACAATTTCCCATGGCCAATCCACCCTAACCTGCACATCCCTGGGCACTATGGGACAATTTCCCATGGCCAACCCACCCTAACCTGCACATCCCTGGGCACTATGGGACAATTTCCCATGGCCAATCCACCCTAACCTACACATCCCTGGGCGCTATGGGACAATTTCCCATGGCCAATCCACCCTAACCTGTGCATCCCTGGGCACTATGGGACAATTTCCCATGGCCAATCCACCCTAACCTACACATCCCTGGGCGCTATGGGACAATTTCCCATGGCCAATCCACCCTAATCTGCACATCCCTGGGCACTATGGGACAATTTCCCACGGCCAATCCACCCTAACCTGCACATCCCTGGGCACTATGGGACAATTTCCCATGGCCAATCCACCTTAACCTGTACATCTTCCCCCCCCAAACAACGTGAGCTGGGACCTGGGGATTACTAGCCCTGTTGGGAACAGGAATGGCTGATGTACGGTTGCCGGGCCGTTGCCTTCCCACCAGTTATAGACGTGCTAACCATCTCCCGATCTGCTCTGTCCCTCCAGGCTCCCTGATCCTGGTCGCTGGCTACCTGTTTGCCTGCCGCTCAGTCTCCCACGTGGTGCTCCATCGAGGCGGTCAGCAGGTCACCATCACCAGCTGCTTGCCTTTCGGAGGCAGCAGCTCCTTCACGGTGCCCCTGTGCCGGGTGTCGTGCATGGCCCACCGCACTCAGGTGCCCTCTGTGGTCCCCCTCAGGATCCAGGGTCACCGCTTCTACTACCTCCTGGACAAGCAGGGTCAGTTCTACAACGCTAAGCTCTTTGACACCACCGTCGGCGCGTACAGGAAGCTGTGACCCCTCCCTGAGGGAGAACCTGACGAGGCCTGGCCACCCACTCCTGCAGGTTTTCGACAACTGTATCTCTGGGGCCGCTGCGTTAACTGAAAGACTTACATACTTTGTTGTGCACGGGCGTGGGGGTGAATCGAGGAACTGTCGACCTCAATCAGCGCTGATCAGGGAATCATTTACAGAGAACTCCACATTCCTCATTTAAGTGCGTTTTTTTTCTTCTCTGACTTTGGTCGTGCCTTAATGCATTTCAGGAAAGATCGCAAGCAGTCGTCTCTCTCTTGTCGTGCTAATGCAACTCTCCAACTGCAGGAAGTGTAATACCCCATTGTTTCAGGCTAAGAATGGCAAATTTGATATATCCAGGAATAAAATTATACAGAAGGAAAAACAAGCAGTGTTTTGGTGAGCGGTGGTTTGCTGTTCATTTTTTACCATGTTTCCCCCATGCACTCTATCATTAACATGTTCTGGATTCCCCAGAGGAAATTCTCTCCCTCCGTCTCCTCATCTTAGACCGAAATAGAGTCATCGAGATGTTTAGCAGGGGAACAGATCCTTCGGCCCAACTCGTCCGTGCTGACCAGATATCCTAACCTAATCTCGTCCCATTTGCCAGCACCCGGCCCATATCCCTCCAAACCCTTCCTATTCATATTCCCATCCAAATGCCTCTTAAATGTTGTCATTGTACCAGCCTCCACCACTTCCTCTGGCAGCTCATTCCATACACGTACCACCCTCTGCGTGAAAAAGTTGCCCTTAAGTCCCTTTTAAATCTTGCCCCTCTCACCCTAAGCCTTGGGAAATTGTCCCATAGTGCCCAGGGATTAGATTAGATTAGATTAGATTACTTACAGTGTGGAAACAGGCCCTTCGGCCCAACAAGTCCACACTGACCCGCCACCCACCCATACCCCTACACCTCACACTACGGGCAATTTAGCATGGCCAATTCACCTGACCTGCACATCTTTGGACTGTGGGAGGAAACCGGAGCACCCGGAGGAAACCCACGCAGACACGGGGAGAATGTGCAAACTCCACACAGTCAGTCGCCTGAGTCGGGAATTGAACCCGGGACTCTTGCGCTGTGAGGCAGCAGTGCTAACCACTGTGGGATGTGCAGGTTAGGGTGGATTGGCCGTGCTAAATTGTCCCATAGTGCCCAGGGATGTGTAGGTTAGGGGGGATTGGCCATGGGAAATTGTCCCATCGTGCCCAGGGATGTGCAGGTTAGGGTGGATTGGCCGTGCTAAATTGTCCCATAGTGTCCAGGGATGTGCAGGTTAGGGTGGATTGGCCGTGGGAAATTGTCCCATAGTGTCCACGGATGTGCAGGTTAGGGTGGGTTCCATGGGGAATTGCAGAGTTACAGGGAAAGGGTAGGGGCTATGTCTGGGTAGGACGTTCTCCAGTGGGGCAGTGTGGACTCGATGGGCTGAATGGCCTGCTTTTTCACTGTGGGGAATGCATCATTCTACATCCAATTGGTCAGCAAGAATCTCTCTCGCTCTGCCTTTACAGTGTTGCTGTGTCCTGAATGCAGTGCATATTGAGGAAGGGAATTACAAAGACTCTGAGCCCTCTGGGAGGGAATGTTTCCCCCTCTGTTTGAAATGGACTGTGCCTTATTTATAAACAGTGCTGTTCCCCAGTTCCACATTCTCTCCCAAGAGGAAAGACCCTTTTCCCATCCACTTGGTCATGTTCCCTCAGGTTTTACTGGGAACCTGAAACAATTTGTTATTGTAGTTTTATTTTGAATTGGTTTAACTATACAATCCCTTCAGACACGTTCCTCGCTGGAATACGCGTGGTTACATGAGCGTATAGAACTGCTCACTTTCTCCTTTTAAAGAAGTTAACCCAACACCAGCATCGAGTCTAGAGCAAGTACCCCAGTGAGAGTCAGTGTGTGTGTGTGTGAGCCCGTACCCCAGTGAGAGTCTGTCTCTGTGTGTGTGTGTGTGTGAGCCCATACCCCAGTGAGAGTCTATGTGTGTGTGTGTGTGTGTGTGTGTGTGAGAGCCCATACCCCAGTGAGAGTCTGTGTGTGTGAGCCCATACCCCAGTGAGAGTCAGTGTGTGTGTGTGTGTGTGTGTGTGAGCCCATACCCCAGTGAGAGTCTGTGTGTGTGTGTGTGTGTGTGTGTGTGTGTGAGCCCATACCCCAGTGAGAGTCTGTGTGTGTGTGTGTGTGAGCCCATACCCCAGTGAGAGTCTGTGTGTGTGTGTGAGCCCATACCCCAGTGAGAGTCAGTGTGTGTGTGTGTGTGTGTGTGTGTGTGTGTGTGTGAGCCCATACCCCAGTGAGAGTCAGTGTGTGTGTGTGTGTGTGAGCCCATACCCCAGTGAGAGTCAGTGTGTGTGTGTGTGTGTGAGAGAGCAAATACCCCAGTGAGAGTCTGTGTGTGTGTGTGAGAGCAAATACCCCAGTGAGAGTCTGTGTGTGTGTGTGTGTGTGTGTGTGAGAGCAAATACCCCAGTGAGAGTCTGTGTGTGTGTGTGAGAGAGCAAGTACCCCAGTGAGAGTCAGTGTGTGTGTGTGTGAGCCCATACCCCAGTGAGAGTCTGTGTGTGTGTGTGTGTGTGTGTGTGTGTGTGTGAGCCCATACCCCAGTGAGAGTCTGTGTGTATGTGTGTGTGTGTGTCAGCTGAAGATTAAACAGTTATGAAGAGTAATTAGTTCTTTTGTGAACAGATCCTTCTCATAGATGCAAAGCTAATTAACCGAAGGTTTTGACTTTACAAATATATCTCCTGGAATGTTAATACTTCGACTCAGTCACAGACATCTGTGGAAAATGGAGAGCTCCGCAGAACGTGAACGGGGAAGGATGCTGACCGAGTGATATTCCAGTTTGTACACAGGAGTAACCAGTATTGTCCGAAACGGTGATGTTAATGTACATCCAGAACGTGTTGGCATTCCGGTAACCTCCTGGAATTTCTGGGGCAACTTTCCTGGAGACGATGAAGTAGATTTTGAACTCCTCTGCAAGAATCCTCCCTCCCCTCCCCCCCCCCGCCCCCCGTGGTAAAGCTGACTCTCGGGGGGGAACCAGAGAGCTGTGGGCCCTCAGACCCAATGGTCGCAGAATCCTCTGGGACTGTTCGGATGAATATCCTCCACGTGCCCTCACACCGGGTGTCCCACACACCTCTCTCTCCATGTCGCCTCTGTCTCTCAGCATCTCGTTGATGTTTCTATCTCGTTCCTCGCAGCCCTGACATTAGTCTAGCTGAATCCAGTGTTTTTTTCTTTGCAAACTATCCTTGATAAAAGCTCGCTCTCTATTTACAAATGTGTGTATGTGTTAATCTGGTCAATGTTGCTCTAAATTAGGAAAGATCACACATATTCTCATAACGCTTCCTCGAAAATGCTCCCTAAAGTCCGGCGTCTTTGACTGAGTTTATAATCAGTTGTCGCTGGAATCTGCTGCTGTGAAAAGAGAGGCAAAGAGGGTGGATGAAGTGAGACTGGCAGTTAGCACAGACAGAAAGCCCAAAGTCTTCCACAAGCATGTAAAAGGGTCGTTAAAAAGGCTGAGGTATTAACGTAACACTCTGCCCACGCACGCAGAGGTGACCCAGGGCGTGGAGAACGTGCGGCTACAAGGAGGGATTAAAACGGATCAGGTGGAGGTATGGAATGGGGCGTCTGGAGTGAGTGCAGACAAGGTCCAGGTGAAATACATCCAAGGCGTATTGAGGAAAGTGAGATGGGACTTGTGCAAGGTGCCCTGCCAGAGTCACAGAGATGTACAGCACGGAAACAGACCCTTCGGCCCAACCCGTCCATGCTGATCTGATATCCCAACCCAATCTAATCCCACCTACCAGCACCCGGCCCATATCCCTCCAAACCCTTCCTATTCATATCCCCATCCAAATGCCTCTTAAATGTTGTCATTGTACCAGCCTCCACCACATCCTCTGGCAGCTCATTCCATACACGTACCACCCTCTGTGTGAAAAAGTTGCTCCTTAGGTCTCTTTTATATCTTTCCCCTCTCACCCTAAACCTATGCCCTCTAGTTCTGGACTCCCCCACCCCAGGGAAAAGACTTTGTCTATTTATCCTATCCATGCCCCTCATGATTTTATAAACCTCTATAAGGTCACCCCTCAGCCTCCGACGCTCCAGGGAAAACAGCCCCAGCCTGTTCAGCCTCTCCCTGTAGCTCAGACCCTCCAACCCTGGCAACATCCTTGTAAATCTTTTCTGAACCCTTTCAAGTTTCACAACATCTTTCCGATAGGAAGGAGACCAGAATTGTACACAATATTCCAACAGTGGCCTAACCAATGTCCTGTACAGCCGCAACATGACCTCCCAACACCTGTACTCAATACTCTGACCAATAAAGGAAAGCACACCAAAAGCGTTCTTCACTATCCTATCTACCTGCGACTCCACTTTCAAGGAGCTATGACCCTGCACTCCAAGGTCTCTTTGTTCAGCAACACTCCCTCGGACCTTACCATTAAGTGTACAAGTCCTGCTAAGATTTGCTTTCCCAAAATGCAGCACCTCACATTTATCTGAATTAAACTCCATCTGCCACTTCTCAGCCCATTGGCCCATCTGGTCCAGATCCTGTTGTAATCTGAGGTAACCCTCTTCGCTGTCCACTACACCTCCAATTTTGGTCTCATTTGCAAACTTACTAGGGTCTGGGGTGTGCTGTCTGAGAGTGTGGGGGGAGGGGGAGGTTCCCTTGAGGGGTTAGGGTCTGGGGTGTACTGTTTGTGAGTGTAGAGGGAGGGTGAGGGTCACTCAAGGGGTTAGGGTCCGGGATGTACTGTCTGAGAGTGTGGGGGGGGAGGGGGAGGGTCACTCGAGGGGTTAGGGTCTGGGATGTACTGTCTGAGGGTGTGGGGGGAGGGGGAGGGTCACTCGGGGGGTTAGGGTCTGGGATGTACTGTCTGAGGGTGTGGGGGGGAGGGGGAGGTTCACTCGAGGGGTTAGGGTCTGGGGTGTAATGTCTGAGAGTGTGGGGTGAGGGGGGGGGGTGAGGGAGGGGGAGGTTTACTCGAGTGCTGAGACCCCCCAAGTGTTGACGCTGGGTCTGAGTCAGGAAAGGGGGGGGGGGGGCGATAGCGAGAGGGAGAGTTACTCGATCACCTCACCTCCGTCACATCCATCAGGTTCACCAGTAAGTTTGAGCGCTGCTCCATCACACTGATATGTTTGATGGGATTGATCAATAAATCGATGTACTCTGAGAGAGGGTCACAGAACCACAGCGTTAAATACAGAGTAAAGCTCCCTCTACACTGTCCCCCCCCCATCAAACACTCCCAGGACAGGGACAGCACAGGGTTAGATACAGAGTAAAGCTCCCTCTACACTGTCCCCCCATCAAATACTCCCAGGGACAGCACGGGGTTAGATACAGAGTAAAGCTCCCACTACACTGTCCCCCCATCAAACACTCCCCAGGACAGGGACAGCACGGGGTTAGATACAGAGTAAAGCTCCCTCTACACTGTCCCCCCATCAAACTCTCCCCAGGACAGGGACAGCACAGGGTTAGATACAGAGTAAAGCTCCCTCTACACTGTCCCCCCATCAAATACTCCCAGGGACAGCACGGGGTTAGATACAGAGTAAAGCTCCCTCTACACTGTCCCCCCATCAAATAGTCCCAGGGACAGGGGCGGGGTTAGATACAGAGTAAAGCTCCCTCTACACTGTCCCCCCATTAAACACTCCCAGGACAGGCACAGGACGGGGTTAGATACAGAGTAAAGCTCCCTCTACACTGTTCCCCCATTAAATACTCCCAGGGACAGGGACAGCACGGGGTTAGATACAGAGTAAAGCTCCCTCTACACTGTCCCCCATCAAACACTCCCAGGGACAGGGACAGCATGGGGTTAGATACAGAGTAAAGCTCCCTCTACACTGTCGGGTGTGTGGGTGGGGGTGGGGTTGTGGGTGGAGGTGGGGGTGGGGGTTGGGTTGGGGGCAGGTGTTGGGGAGGGGGCGGGTGTAGGGGAGGGGGTGGGGGTCTGACCTGCGTGTGTGTCCGGGACATAATCCTTGACCTCGGTGTGAACGAACAGCGAGGGCAACCCGAGGGGCTGGTTCAACTCATTCCTCAGGCAGATGTAGTGATAACCTGGGGGGGGAGGGGGAGGGGGGGAGGGAGAGGGAGAGGGAGGGAGGGGAGGGGGAGAGAGGGAGGCAAGTGAGAGAGGGAGGGAGGGGAGGGGGAGGGAGAGAGGGAGAGGGGAGAGGGAGGGGGAGAGGGTGGGGGAGAGGGAGGGGGAGAGGGAGGGAGTGGGAGGTGGAGAGGGAGGGAGGGAGCGAGGGAGGAGGGAGGGAGGGGAGGGGGAGAGAGGGAGGGGAGGGGGAGAGGGCGGGGGAGAGGGCGGGGGAGAGGGAGGGAGGAGAGAGGGAGGGGAGGGGGAGAGAGGGAGTGGGAGGTGGAGAGGGAGGGAGGGAGCGAGGGAGGAGAGAGGGAGTGGGTGAGGGTGAAGACGAAGGGGGAGGGGGGAACGGAGGGGAGGTGGGGAGAGAGGAGGAGGTAGAGAGGGAGGGAGAGGGAGAGGGAAGGCACAGAGTGGGGGCAGGGCATGGAATGGGGGGCAAGGAGAGGGGGTACGGGGAGAGAGGGGGGAGGGGGAGAGAGGGAGGGGGGAGGGACAGGGCATGGGAGAGAGGGAGTGAAGGAAGGGGAGATGAAGGGAGAGAGAAGGAGAAGGGGTGAAGTGAGAGGGGAGTGGGATAGGGAGGAGGGAGTAAGAGAGGGAGGAGAGGGGTAAGAGAGGGAGAGGGATGGAAGGAGAGAGAGGGATGGGAGAAGGTGGAGAGAGAGATAGAGAGCAGCAGAAAGGGAGGAGGGAAGTGGAGGGAGGGAAGAGTTGAGGGAGATAGGGAGGAGAGACAGAGGGAGGGAGGGGGAGTGTGGGAGTGTCGAGGGGGAGGAGGGAAGATGGACAGACAGGGAGAGGATAAGGGAGAGAGAGGGTGAGGGAAAGAGAGAGGCGAGTTACTGACTGTGTAGACCAATCATTTCACTCCATACCCACCGTTACCATGGTTACCAGACTGGGGAGGAGCTGGGAACTGGGACAGTATTCCAGAACTCCGGCTAAGGTTCTGGGAACACAGCTTTAAATCCCATCACAGCCGACCGTGGATACGGGAACAAGCTAATTGAGCTGCGACTGTTGGCTGTTGTGGGTGGGGGTGGGGTTGGGGAGGGAGTCACTAATGGGGGACAAGTTACCACCCTTACCCAGTCAGACCTACACGTAACTCCAGACCCACAATAATGTGGGGGACTCTGGGTAACACACAGTGTGTCAGACCAGTAACATGCCCATCCCTCCTCAGACTCTGTGTGTGTATCTGTGTGAGTGTGTATCTGTGTGTGTATCTGAGTGTGTGTGTGTATCTGTGTGCGTGTGTCTGTGTGAGTGTGTGTGTGTGTGTGTGAGTGTGTGTGCGCACATGTGAGTATGTATCTATGTGAGTGTCTGTGTCTGTGTGTGTCTGTCTGTGTGTATGTGCGTGTATGTGTGCATGTATGTATCTGTGTGTGTTTCTGTCTGTGTGCGTGTATGTGTGTGTGCGTATGTGTGTATCTGTGTGAGTGTCTGTGTGTGTATCTGTGTGTGTGTGTGTGTGCGTATGTGTATATCTGTGTGTGTGCGTATGTGTATATCTGTGTGTGTATGTGTATGCGAGTGTACATGTGTGCGTGTTGTATCCGTGTGTGTGTCTGCATGTGTGTTTGTGAGTGTATGTGTGTATCTGTCTATGTGTATCTGTCTGTGTGAGTGTGTGTGTATCTGTGTGTGTATGTATCTGTCTGTGTGTGTGTGTCAGTGTGAGTGTGTGTGTGTGTGTCAGTGTGAGTGTGAGTGTGTGTGTCAGTGTGAGTGTGAGTGTGAGTGTGTGTGTGAAGACAGGTCCATTCCCGAGCTGTTTTGAAGATTCCTTTTGAAGTGGTTGTGAAAATGGGATCATTGCTTCCGTGAACAGAGAGGGTCAGTGCTGAGGAAGTGGGCACTGTCGGAGGGTCAGCGCTGAGGGAGTGGGCACTGTCGGAGGGTCAGCGCTGAGGGAGTGGGCACTGTCGGAGGGTCAGCGCTGGGGGAGCGGGCACTGTCGGAGGGTCAGTGCTGAGGGAGCGGGCACTGTCGGAGGGTCAGTGCTGAGGGAGCGGGCACTGTCGGAGGGTCAGTGCTGAGGGAGCGGGCACTGTCGGAGGGTCAGTGCTGAGGGAGGGGAAGCTGTTGGAGGGTCAGTGCTGAGGGAGTGCCACACTATCGGAGGGTCAGTGCTGAGGGAGTGGGCACTGTCAGAGGGTCAGTGCTGAGGGGGTGGGCACTGTCAGAGGGTCAGTGCTGAGGGAGCGGGCACTGTCGGAGGGTCAGTGCTGAGGGAGCGGGCACTGTCGGAGGGTCAGTGCTGAGGGAGGGGAAGCTGTTGGAGGGTCAGTGCTGAGGGAGGGGAAGCTGTTGGAGGGTCAGTGCTGAGGGAGGGGAAGCGGTTGGAGGGTCAGTGCTGAGGGGGTGGGCACTGTCAGAGGGTCAGTGCTGAGGGAGCGGGCACTGTCGGAGGGTCAGTGCTGAGGGAGGGGAAGCTGTTGGAGGGAGTGTAGACGAATGTGACACAGACTGCATCTCACCTGCTCGCACACACAGTGAGGGACAGGTCAAACAGCACCCCTTCCCCACGCCTCCCCGAACACAAACAGGACCCTGAGACAGCACGGCTTACCGGGCCGAATGGCCGAGACTGGGAGGACGCGATGGCCTAGAAACTTCCCTCCTTCCTCGAACACAGCAACTCGCAGCAGGGCCAGAGTGGGCAGGACCACCTGGGAGGGGCAGAGGCAACGGGCATTCAGTCTCACACCCTCCGAGAGGGCCCACTCCCTCAGCACTGACCCTCCGACAGTGCCCACTCCCTCAGCGCTGACCCTCCGACAGTGCCCACTCCCTCAGCACTGACCCTCCGAGAGGGCCCACTCCCTCAGCACTGACCCTCCGACAGTGCCCACTCCCTCAGCGCTGACCCTCTGACAGTGCCCACTCCCTCAGCACTGATCCTCCGACAGTGCCCACTCCCTCAGCACTGACCTCCGACAGTGCAGCACTCCCTCAGCACTGACCCTCTGACAGTGCCCACTCCCTCAGCACTGACCCTCCGACAGTGCCCTCTCCCTCAGTGCTGACCCTCTGACAGTGCCCGCTCCCTCAGCACTGACCCTCCAACAGTGCCCGCTCCCTCTGCACTGACCCTCCGACAGTGTCAACTCCCTCAGCACTGACCCTCCGACAGTGCCCACCCCTCAGCACTGACCATCTGAGAGTGCCCACACCTTCAGCACTGACCCTCCGACAGTGCAGCACTCCCTCAGCACTGACCCTCCGACAGTGCCCCACTCCCTCAGCACTGACCCTCCGACAGTGCCCCACTCCCTCAGCGCTGACCCTCCGACAGTGCGGCGCTCCCTCAGCACTGACTTGACCTTGAGGCCCTCCCTCACTCTGCACTGACCCCTGACCTGGGACCTCCCTCAGTGCTGACCACTTACGCTAAGACCCTCTCCCCCTCCCTCAACGTTGACCCCTGACCTCGTGGCCTTCCCTCCCCCTCCTGTGAGAAATACCTTTCTGAACACGAAGGGTTCCTCGTCCCAGATGACGTTGAGGGAATTCACCAGAGTCTTGGTTTTGAATTTCCGTTTGGTATCGACTGGGAGACCAAACATATCAACCTCAACGTAAATCCCTATTTTCTTATCAGACAGGAACTGGCCTGAGATAATCTGTTCAACAACAACATCATCATCGTCATCATCAACATCATCGTCATCAACATCATCATCATCAACATCATCGTCATCATCATCATCGTCATCATCATCATCGTCATCAACATCGTCATCATCATCAACATCGTCATCATCATCGTCATCAACATCATCATCATCAACATCATCAACATCATCATCATCATCGTCATCATCATCATCGTCATCGTCATCAACATCGTCATCATCATCGTCATCATCATCATCGTCATCAACATCATCATCATCATCGTCATCATCGTCATCATCATCGTCATCATCATCATCGTCATCATCATCGTCATCATCATCAACATCATCATCATCATCGTCATCATCATCATCGTCATCAACATCGTCATCATCATCATCAACATCATCGTCATCATCATCATCGTCATCATCATCATCGTCATCAACATCGTCATCATCAACATCATCAACATCATCAACATCATCATCATCATCGTCATCATCATCATCGTCATCGTCATCAACATCGTCATCATCATCATCATCGTCATCGTCATCAACATCGTCATCATCATCGTCATCATCATCGTCATCATCATCGTCATCATCATCATCGTCATCATCATCAACATCATCATCATCATCGTCATCATCATCATCGTCATCATCATCATCGTCATCAACATCGTCATCATCATCATCAACATCATCGTCATCATCATCATCGTCATCATCATCATCGTCATCAACATCGTCATCATCATCAACATCGTCATCATCATCGTCATCATCATCATCATCATCATCATCATCATCATCATCATCATCATCAACATCATCATCATCATCATCATCAGCATCGTTGTCATCATCGGATCATTGTCACCATTCACAGATCCATCACCCCCCCACTCCCCCCCCCCACACTGGGAGATTTGCTGGATCCGAGTGTGATCATCAACATGAACAGCAGCTGCAGAGGGGGCTGAATGGCCTCCTGCTGTTCCTGTGGGACAGGCTGGAGGAGGGGGGGCAGTGTTTGGGGGAGGGGGGTCAGTGTTTTGGGGAGGGGGGTCAGTGTTTGGGGGAGGGGGGTCAGTGTTTTGGGGAGGGGGTGTCAGTGTTTTGGGGAGGGGGGTGTCAGTGTTTTGGGGAGGGGGGTGTCAGTGTTTTGTGGGGGGGGTCAGTGTTTTGGGGAGGGGGGTCAGTATTTTGGGGAGGGGGT
>NW_026869266.1:160406-184368 GCF_020745735.1 Hemiscyllium ocellatum | reverse complement strand
GAGAGAGAGAGAGAGAGAGAGAGCATGGGGTTACTGTGTGGGGAGAGAGAGAGAGAGCGTGGGGTTACTGTGTGGGGAGAGAGAGAGAGCATGGGGTTACTGTGTGGGGAGAGAGAGAGAGAGAGAGAGCATGGGGTGACTGTGTGGGGAGAGAGAGAGAGAGAGTATGGGGTTACTGTGTGGGGAGAGAGAGAGAGAGAGAGCATGGGGTTACTGTGTGGGGAGAGAGAGAGAGAGAGAGAGAGCATGGGGTTACTGTGTGGGGAGAGAGAGAGAGAGAGAGAGAGCATGGGGTTACTGTGTGGGGAGAGAGAGAGAGAGAGCATGGGGTTACTGTGTGGGGAGAGAGAGAGCATGGGGTTACTGTGTGGGGGGAGAGAGAGAGAGAGAGAGCATGGGGTTACTGTGTTGGGAGAGAGAGAGAGAGAGAGAGAGAGCATGGGGTTACTGTGTGGGGAGAGAGAGAGAGAGAGAGAGAGCATGGGGTTACTGTGTGTGGGGAGAGAGAGAGCATGGGGTTACTATGTGGGGAGAGAGAGAGAGAGGGAGAGCATGGGGTTAGTGTGTTGGGAGAGAGAGAGAGAGAGAGCATGGGGTTACTGTGTGGGGGGAGAGAGAGAGCATGGGGTTACTGTGTGGGGAGAGAGAGAGAGAGCATGGGGTTACTGTGTGGGGGGAGAGAGAGAGAGAGAGAGGGAGAGCATGGGGTTACTGTGCGGGGGGAGAGAGAGCATGGGGTTACTGTGTGGGGGGAGAGAGAGAGCATGGGGTTACTGTGTGGGGAGAGAGAGAGAGCATGGGGTTACTGTGTGGGGAGAGAGAGAACGAGAGCATGGGGTTACTGTGTGGGGAGAGAGAGAGAGAGCATGGGGTTACTGTGTGGGGAGAGAGAGAAAGAGAGAGCATGGGGTTACTGTGTGGGGAGAGAGAGAGAGAGAGAGAGAGAGAGAGCATGGGGTTACTGTGTGGGAGAGAGAGAGAGAGAGGGAGAGCATGGGGTTACTGTGTGGGGAGAGAGAGAGAGAGAGGGAGAGCATGGCGTTACTGTGTGGGGAGAGAGAGAGAGAGAGAGCATGGGGTTACTGTGTGGGGGGTGAGAGAGAGCATGGGGTTACTGTGTTGGGGGAGAGAGAGAGAGCATGGGGTTACTGTGTGGGGGGAGAGAGAGAGAGAGAGAGCATGGGGTTACTGTGTGGGGAGAGAGAGAGAGAGAGAGAGCATGGGGTTACTGTGTGGGGGGTGAGAGAGAGCATGGGGTTACTGTGTTGGGGGAGAGAGAGAGAGCATGGGGTTACTGTGTGGGGGGAGAGAGAGAGAGAGAGAGCATGGGGTTATTGTGTGGGGAGAGAGAGAGAGAGAGAGCATGGGGTTACTGTGTGGGGAGAGAGAGAGAGAGAGAGAGCATGGGGTGACTGTGTGGGGAGAGAGAGAGAGAGAGAGTATGGGGTTACTGTGTGGGGAGAGAGAGAGAGAGAGAGAGCATGGGGTTACTGTGTGGGGAGAGAGAGAGAGCGTGGGGTTACTGTGTTGGGGGAGAGAGAGAGAGAGAGAGAGCATGGGGTTACTGTGTGGGGAGAGAGAGAGAGCATGGGGTTACTGTGTGGGGGGAGAGAGAGAGAGAGAGAGCATGGGGTTATTGTGTGGGGAGAGAGAGAGAGAGAGAGAGCATGGGGTTACTGTGTGGGGAGAGAGAGAGAGAGAGAGCATGGGGTGACTGTGTGGGGAGAGAGAGAGAGAGAGAGTATGGGGTTACTGTGTGGGGAGAGAGAGAGAGAGAGAGAGAGCATGGGGTTACTGTGTGGGGAGAGAGAGAGAGAGAGAGAGCATGGGGTTACTGTGTGGGGAGAGAGAGAGAGAGAGAGAGAGCATGGGGTTACTGTGTGGGGAGAGAGAGAGAGAGAGCATGGGGTTACTGTGTGGGGAGAGAGAGAGAGAGCATGGGGTTACTGTGTGGGGGGAGAGAGAGAGAGAGAGAGAGAGCATGGGGTTACTGTGTGGGGAGAGAGAGAGAGCATGGGGTTACTGTGTGGGGGGAGAGAGAGAGAGAGAGAGAGCATGGGGTTACTGTGTGGGGAGAGAGAGAGAGTGTGTGTGAGGTGTTGGTAGGTGACCGGTACCTGTGTGGAACTGTCCCCTTGCTGTCTCACCCCTGCGCTGTACCACTCAATCCCAGCTGCTGGCTTAGCCCCCTGGACCCTGCAGGTCAGGTTATAGGGGGTCTCCGCTTGGAGCAGGAGCTCCGGACCCCCCTCGATCACCGGCTCCTCCGGTGGGACTGTGGGCACATGGACAGGGACAGTTAGAACGGAGATAGGGAGGGGGTGTAGGGGATGGAGAGGGTTACAGAGATAGGGAGGGGGTGTAGGGGCTGGAGGGGGTTACAGAGATAGGGAGGGGTTGTACGGGGTTACAGAGATAGGGAGGGGGTTGTAGGAGCTGGAGGGGGTTACAGAGATAGGGAAGGGGTGTAGGGGCTGGAGGGGGTTACAGAGATAGGGAGGGGGTGTAGGGGGTTACAGAGATAGGGAGGGGTGTAGGGGGTTACAGAGATAGGGAGGGGGTGTAGGAGCTGGAGGGGGTTTGAGGTTGGGGGTTGGAGTTGCGGTCAGGGGTCAGGGGTCAGGGGTCAGGGTAACCCTTACCCAGCACGGTTAATGTCGCTCGGTCCGAGCGCAGAGCCACTTCTGTTGCTTGACACTCGTAGACAGCATCGTCGGAGAGTTCCGCTTCCTGTATCTCCAGGTCATAGACCCCCTTCTCCACGTCCCCCACGATCCAGTACCGGGGCCAGGCTACAACAACAACACGGACTGTACACACCGGACAGCTCCCTCTACACTGTCCCCCATCAAACACTCCCAGGACAGGGACAGCACGTGGTTAGATCCAGAGTAAAGCTCCCTCTACACTGTCCCCCATCAAACCCTCCCAGGAAAGGGACAGCACGGGGTTAGATACACAGTAAAGCTCCCTCTACACTGTCCCCCATCAAACACTCCCAGGACAGGGACAGCACAGAGTAAAGCTTCCTCTACACTGTCCCCCATCAAACCCTCCCAGGACAGGGACAGCACGGGGTTAGATACAGAGTAAAGCTTCCTCTACACTGTCCCCCATCAAACCCTCCCAGGACAGGGACAGCACGGGGTTAGATACAGAGTAAAGCTCCCTCTACACTGTCCCCCATCAAACACTCCCAGGACAGGAACAGCACGGGGATAGATACAGAATAAAGCTCCCTCTACACTGTCCCCATCAAACACTCCCAGGACAGGGACAGCACGGGGTTAGATACAGAGTAAAGCTCCCTCTACACTGTTCCCCATCAAACATTCCATGGACAGGGACAGCACGGGGATAGATACAGAATAAAGCTCCCTCTACACTGTCCCCCATCAAACACCACCAGTATAGGGACAGCATGTGGTTAGATACAGAGTAAAGCTCCCTCTACACTGTCCCCACATCAAACACTCCCAGAATAGTGACAGCACGGGGTTAGATACAGAGTAAAGCTCCCTCTACACTCTCCCCCATCAAACACTCCCAGGACAGGGTCAGCACGGGGTTAGATACAGAGTAAAGCTCCCTCTACACTGTCCCCCATCAAACACTCCCAGGACAGGGACAGCACGGAGTTCGATACAGAGTAAAGCTCCCTCTACACTGTCCCCCATCAAACACTCCCAGGACAGGGTCAGCACGGGGTTAGATACAGAGTAAAGCTCCCTCTACACTGTCCCCCATCAAACACTCCCAGGACAGGGACAGCACGGAGTTAGATACAGAGTAAAGCTCCCTCTACACTGTCCCCCATCAAACACTCCCAGGACAGGGACAACACGGGGTTAGATACAGAGTAAAGCTCCCTCTACACTGTCCCCCATCAAACACTCCCAGGACAGGGACAGCACGGAGTTAGATACAGAGTAAAGCTCCCTCTACACTGTCCCCCATCAAACACTCCCAGGACAGGGACAGCACGGGGTTAGATACAGAGTAAAGCTCCCTCTACACTGTCCCCCATCAAACACTCCCAGGACAAGGACAGCACGGGGTTAGATACAGAGTAAAGCTCCCTCTACACTGTCCCCCATCAAACACTCCCAGGACAGGGACAGCACGGGGTTAGATACAGAGTAAAGCTCCCTCTACACTGTCCCCCATCAAACACTCCCAGGACAAGGACAGCACGGGGTTAGATACAGAGTAAAGCTCCCTCTACACTGTCCCCCATCAAACACTCCCAGGACAGGGACAGCACGGGGTTAGATACAGAGTAAAGCTCCCTCTACACTGTCCCCCATCAAACACTCCCAGGACAGGGATGGCGGTGCGGAGCAGTGGGGTTTGGATCCAGTCCGGCCTACCTGGCAGGCCCGAGTCCATGCCCAATGCCAGGCCATCCTTGGTCCACTGTACGATGCCCGAGTAGTTGTAGAGGGAGCAGGACAGGATGGCTCTCTGTCCGGCCACCACCACCTGGTCCACGGGTTGCTGGGTGAATCTGGCGCTGCCCTCTGTTGGCGAGGAACACCGGTGGTTAGAGGCCTGGCTCCCACTCCCATCCTCAACGCTCCCCCACCCAGGCCCCCCGGCCTCCAACTCCCGAAATCCTGGACCCCACTCCCCTCCAGGAACACACACCCACCGGCCATCACTCCAATCCCTCGCCCTCCAGACCCCCTCGCCCTCAACACGGATTGGTTGCCGTGACCCTCCCATTCCACGTAACTCCACACTCCTGCCTTCCGATTGCCCCTTGCACTGAAGGGCACAGGAAGAGCCCATCGCACCCCACCCCACCCCCACCCCATTCACGAAAACCTTCCCTTCCCTCAGCTCCCTCGAACCAGCTCCCAACCCTCGCCATGAGGGGGAGGGGTGGCTGCCGTAGGGTTTCGGGAACGGCAGCTAGACAAAGGCAGAGTTGAGATGGCCCAAAATGGGGATTGGAGGGAGAGGGATTGGAGGGAGAGGGATTGGAGGGAGAGGGTTTGGAGGGAGAGGGATTGGAGGGAGCGGGATTGGAGGAAGGGAGATTGGAGGGAGGGGGATTGGAGGGAGAGGGTTTGGAGGGAGAGTGTTTGGAGGGAGAGGGATTGGCGGGAGGTGGTTTGGAGGGAGAGGGATTGGAGGGAGGGGGTGTGGAGGGCGAGGGATTGGAGGGAGGGGGATTGGAGGGAGAGTGTTTTGAGGCAGAGGGTTTTGAGGGAGAGGGTTTTGAGGGAGAGGGTTTGGAGGGAGAGGGATTGGAGGGAGAGGGATTGGAGGGAGAGGGATTGGAGGGAGGAGGTTTGGAGGGAGGGGGTTTGGAGGGAGAGGGATTGGAGGGAGGGGGTTTGGAGGGAGAGGGTTTGGAGGGAGAGGGTTGGAGGGTGAGGGTTTGGAGAGAGAGGATTTTGAGGGAGAGGGTTTGGAGGGAGGGGGATTGGAGGGAGAGGGTTTGGAGGGGGGGTTTGGAGGGAGAGGGTTTGGAGGGAGAGGGTTGGAGGGTGAGGGTTTGGAGAGAGAGGATTTTGAGGGAGAGGGTTTGGAGGGAGGGGGATGGAGGGAGAGGGATTGGAGGGAGAGGGATTGGAGGGAGGGCATTTGGAGGGAGAGGGATTGGAGGGAGAGGGATTGGAGGGAGAGGGTTTGGAGGGAGGGGATTTGAAGGGAGAGGGATTGGAGGGAGAGGGATTGGAGGGAGAAGGTTTGGAGGGAGAGGAATTGGAGGGAGGGGGATTGGAGGGAGAGAGAATGGAGGGAGAGGGGTTGGAGGGAGGAGGTTTAGAGGGAGAGGGATTGGAGGGAGGGGGATTGGAGTGAGAGGGTTTGGAGGGAGAGGGATTGGAGGGAGGAGGTTTGGAGGGAGGGGTATTGGAGGGAGGGGGATTGGAGGGAGAGGGTTTGGAGGGAGGGGGATTGGAGGGAGAGGGTTTGGAGGGAGAGGGATTGGAGGGAGGTGGTTTGGAGGGAGGGCGTTTGGAGGGAGAGGGATTGGAGGGAGAGAGAATGGAGGGAGAGGGATTGGAGGGAGGGGGTTTGGAGGGAGAGGGATTGGAGGGAGAGGGATTGGAGGGAGGGGGTTTGGAGGGAGAGGGATTGGAGGGAGAGGGATTGGAGGGAGGGGGTTTGGAGGGAGAGGGTTTGGCGGGAGAGGAATTAGAGGGAGAGGGTTTGAAGGGAGAGGGTTTGGAGGGAGAGGATTTGGAGGGAGAGGGTTGGATGGAGGGGGATTGGAGGGAGAGGGTTTTGAGGGAGAGGGTTTGGAGGGAGGGGATGGAGGGGAGGGTTTGGAGGGAGAGGGTTTGGAGGGAGAGGGTTTGGAGGGAGAGGATTTGGAGGGAGAGGGTTGGATGGAGGGGGATTGGAGGGAGAGGGTTTTGAGGGAGAGGGTTTGGAGGGAGGGGATGGAGGGAGAGGGTTTGGAAAGAGAGGGTTTGGAGGGAGGGGGTTGGAGGGAGAGGGATTGGAGGGAGTGGGTTTGGAGGGAGTGGGATTGGAGGGAGGGGGATTGTAGGGAGAGTGTTTGGAGGGAGGGGGATTGGAGAGACGGGGGTTTTGAGGGAGGGAGATGGAGGGAGAGTGTTTGGAGGGAGAGGGACTGGAGGGAGGGGGTTTGGAGGGAGAGGGTTGGAGGGAGAGGGATTGGAGGGAGAGGGTTTTGTGGAGGAGGGTTTGGAGGGAGAGGGTTGGAGGGAGAGGGATTGGAGGGAGAGGGTTTTGTGGAAGAGGGTTTGGAGGGAGAGGGATTGGAGGGGGGGATGGAGGGAGGGGGCTGGTGGGAGAGAGATTCGAGGGAGAGGGATTCGAGGAAGAGTGTTTTGAGGAAGAGGGTTTGGAGGGAGGGGGTTTGGAGGGAGAGGGATTGGAGGGAGAGAGTTTGGAGAGAGAGGGTTTTGAGGGAGGTGGTTTGGAGGGAGAGGGATTGGAGGGAGAGAGAATGGAGGGTGAGGGATTGGAGGGAGAGAGAATGGAGGGTGAGGGATTGGAGGGAGGGGGTTTGGAGGGAGACGGATTGGAGGGAGGGGGTTTGGAGGGAGAGGAATTGGAGGGTGAGGGATGGGAGGGTGAGGGATTGGAGGGAGAGAGAATGGAGGGTGAGGGATTGGAGGGAGGGGGTTTGGAGGGAGAGGGATTCGAAGGAGAGGGTTTTGAGGAAGAGGTTTTGGAGGGAAGGAGTTTGGAGGGAGAGGGTTTGGAGGGAGAGGGTTGGAGGGAGACGGATTGGAGGGAGGGGGTTTGGAGGGAGAGGAATTGGAGGGTGAGGGATGGGAGGGTGAGGGATTGGAGGGGGAGAGAATGGAGGGTGAGGGATTGGAGGGAGGGGGTTTGGAGGGAGAGGGATTGGAGGGAGAGGGTTTGAAGGGAGGGGGATTGGAGGGAGAGGGATTCGAAGGAGAGGGTTTTGAGGAAGAGGTTTTGGAGGGAAGGGGTTTGGAGGGAGAGGGTTTGGAGGGAGAGGGTTGGAGGGAGACGGATTGGAGGGAGAGGGTTTGGAGGGAGAGGAATTGGAGGGTGAGGGATGGGAGGGTGAGGGATTGGAGGGAGGGGTTTGGAGGGAGTGGGATTGGAGGGAGAGTGTTTAGAGGGAGGGGGATTGGAGAGAGGGGGATGGAGGGAGAGTGTTTGGAGGGAGAGGGACTGGAGGGAGGGGGTTTGGAGGGAGGGGGATTG
Source organism: Hemiscyllium ocellatum (assembly GCF_020745735.1). Taxonomy (NCBI): domain Eukaryota; kingdom Metazoa; phylum Chordata; class Chondrichthyes; order Orectolobiformes; family Hemiscylliidae; genus Hemiscyllium; species Hemiscyllium ocellatum. The sequence continues at coordinate 176,706 of NW_026869266.1, read as the reverse complement.
GAGGGAGAGGGTTTGGAGAGAGGGAGAGCGTTTTGAGGGAGGGGTTTGGAGGGAGGGGATGGCGGGAGAGGGATTGGTGGGAGGGGGTTTGGAGGGAGGGGGTTTGGAGGGAGAGGAATTGGAGGGTGAGGGATTGGAGGGTGAGGGTTTGGAGGGAGGGGGATTGGAGGGAGAGGGATTGGAGGGAGAGAGTTTGGAGGGAGGGGGATTGGAGGGAGAGGGATTGGAGGGAGAGAGTTTGGAGGGACAGGGATTGGAGGGGGAGAGGGTTTGGAGGGAGGGGGATGGAGGGAGGGGGCTGGTGGGAGAGGGATTCGTGGAAGAGTGTTTTGAGGAAGAGGGTTTGGAGGGAGGGGGATTGGAGGGAGAGGGATTGGATGGAGAGGGTTTTGAGGGAGGGGGTTTGGAGGGAGAGGGATTGGAGGGAGGGGGATTGGAGGGAGAGAGTTTGGAGAGAGAGGGTTTTGAGGGAGAGGGTTTGGAGGGAGAGGGTTTGGAGGGAGGGGGTTTGGACGGAAAGGGTTTGGAGGGAGAGGGTTTGGAGGGATAGGGTTGGAGGGAGAGGGATTGGAGGGAGAGGGTTTTGAGGGAGAGGGTTTGGAGGGAGAGGGATTGGAGGGAGAGGGATTGGAGGGAGAGAGTTTGGAGGAAGGGGGTTTGGAGGGAGAGGGATTGGAGGGAGAGGGATTGGAGGGAGAGAGTTTGGAGAGAGAGGGTTTTGAGGGAGAGGGTTTGGAGGGAGAGGGTTTGGAGGGAGGGGGTTTGGACGGAAATGGTTTGGAGGGAGAGGGTTTGGAGGGATAGGGTTGGAGGGAGAGGGTTGGAGGGAGAGGGATTGGAGGGAGAGGGTTTGGAGGAAGGGGGTTTGGAGGGAGAGGGATTGGAGGGAGAGGGATTGGAGGGAGGGGGATGGAGGCAGAGGGATTGGAGGAAGGGGGTTTGGAGGGAGAGGGATTGGAGGGAGAGGGATTGGAGGGAGGGGGATGGAGGGAGAGGGATTGGAGGGAGGGGGATTGGAGGGAGAGGGTTTGGAGGGAGGAGGTTTAGAGGGAGAGGGATTGGAGGGAGAGAGAATGGAGGGAGAGGGTTTGGAGGGAGGGGGATTGGAGGGAGAGGGTTTGGAGGGAGGGCGTTTGGAGGGAGAGGGATTGGAGGGAGAGAGAATGGAGGGAGAGGGTTTGGAGGGAGGGGGATTGGAGGGAGAGGGTTTGGAGGGAGGGCGTTTGGAGGGAGAGGGATTGGAGGGAGAGGGATTGGGGGGAGGAGGTTTGGAGGGAGGGGGATTGGAGGAAGGAGGATTGGAGGGAGAGAGTTTGGAGGGAGAGGGATTGGATGGAGAGGGATTGGAGGGAGAGGGATTGGAGAGAGATGGATTGGAGGGAGAGGGTTTGGAGGGAGGGCGTTTGGAGGGAGAGGGTTTGGAGGGAGGGGGATTGGAGGGAGGTGGTTTGGAGGGAGGGCATTTGGAGGGAGAGGGATTGGAGGGAGAGAGAATGGAGGGAGAGGGTTTGGAGGGAGGGGGATTGGAGGGAGAGGGTTTGGAGGGAGGGCGTTTGGAGGGAGAGGGATTGGAGGGAGAGGGATTGGAGGGAGGGGGTTTGGAGGGAGAGGGTTTGGAGGGAGGGGGTTTGGAGGGAGAGGGATTGGAGGGAGAGGGATTGGAGGGAGGAGGTTTGGAGGGAGGGGGTTTGGAGGGAGGAGGATTCGAGGGAAAGCGTTTGGAGGGAGAGGGATTGGAGGGAGAGGGATGGAGGGAGGGGGGTTTGGAGGGAGGGGTTTTGGAGGTAGAGGGTTTGGAGGGAGGGGGATTGGAGGGAGAGCGTTTGGAGGGAGAGTGTTGGAGGGAGGGGGATTGGAGGAGAAGGGTTTGGAGGGAGAGGGTTTGGAGGGAGAGGGTTTGGAGGGAGAGGAATTGGAGGGTGAGGGATCGGAGGGAGAGGAATTGGAGGGAGAGAGATTGGAGGGAGTGGAATTGGAGGGAGGGGGATTGGAGGGAGAGTGTTTGGAAAGAGAGGGTTTGGAGGGAGGGGGTTGGAGGGAGAGGGATTGGAGGGAGTTTGGAGGGAGAGGAATTGGAGGGTGAGGGATGGGAGGGAGGGGGCGTTTTGAGAGAGGGAGATGGAGGGAGAGTGTTTGGAGGGAGGCGGATGGAGGGAGAGTGTTTGGAGGGAGAGGGACTGGAGGGAGGGGGTTTGGAGGGAGAGGGTTTGGAGGGAGGGGTTTTGGAGGTAGAGGGTTTGGAGGGAGGGGGATTGGAGGGACAGAGTTTGGAGGGAGAGGAATTGGAGGGTGAGGGATTGGAGGGAGAGGGATTGGAGGGAGAGGGATTGGAGGGAGTGGGTTTGGAGGGAGGGGGATTGGAGGGAGAGGGATTGGAGGGAGAGGGTTTGGAGGGAGAGGGTTGGAGGGAGAGGGATTGGAGGGAGAGGGATTGGAGGGAGAGGGATCGGAGGGAGAGGGATCGGAGGGTGAGGGATTTGAGGGAGAGGGTTTGAAGGGAGAGGGTTTGGAGGGAGAGGGTTGGAGGGAGAGGGATTGGCGGGAGGGGGGTTGGAGGGAGAGGAATTGGAGGGAGAGGGATTGGAGGGAGAAGGATTGGAGGGTGAGGGATGGGACGGCGAGGGATTGGAGGGAGGGGGGGTTTGAGGGAGGGAGATGGAGGGAGAGTGTTTGGAGGGAGGGGGTTTGGAGGGAGGGGGATTGGAGGGAGGGGGTTTGGAGGGAGAGGGATTGGACGGAGGGGGTTTGGAGGGAGGGGGATTGGAGGGAGAGGGTTTGGAGGGAGGGGGATTGGAGGGAGGGGGTTTGGAGAGAGAGGGTTTGGAGGGAGAGATTTTGGAGGGAGGGGGATTGGAGGGAGAGTGTTTTGAGGCAGAGGGTTTTAAGGGAGAGGGATTGGAGGGAGAGATTTTGGAGGGAGGAGGTTTGGAGGGAGGGGGTTTGGAGGGAGAGAGTTTGGAGGGGGGGATTGGAGGGAGAGGGTTTGGAGGGAGAGGGATTTGAGGGAGAGGGTTTGGAGAGAGAGGGTTTGGAGGGAGAGGGATTGGAGGGAGAGAGGGTTTTGAGGGAGAGGGTTTGGAGGGAGGGGGTTGGAGGGAGAGGGATTGGAGGGAGAGGGATAGGAGGGAGAGGGATTGGAGGGAGAGGGATTGGAGGGAGAGCGGGTTTTGAGGGAGAGGGTTTGGAGGGAGGGGGCTGGTGGGAGAGGGATTCGAGGGAGAGGGATTTGAGGGAGAGTGTTTTGAGGAAGAGGGTTTTGAGGGAGAGGGTTTTGAGGGAGGGGATTTGAAGGGAGAGGGTTGGAAAGAGTGGGATGGAGGGAGAGGGTTTGGAGGGAGAGGTTTTGGGGGGAGGGGGATTGGAGGGAGGTGGTTTGGAGGGAGAGGGTTTGCAGGGAGAGGGATTGGAGGGAGAGGGATGGGAGGGAGAGGGTTTGGAGGGAGGGAGTTGGAGGGAGAGTGTTTGACGGAGAGGGATTGGAGGGAGAGGGTTTGGAGGGAGAGGGATTGGAGGGAGAGGGATGGGAGGGAGAGGGTTTGGAGGGAGGGAGTTGGAGGGAGAGTGTTGGAGGGAGAGGGTTTGGAGGGAGAGGGTTTGGAGGGAGAGGGTTTGAAGGGAGAGGGATTGGAGGGAGAGGGTTTGAAGGGAGAGGGTTTGGAGAGAGAGAGAATGGAGGGTGAGGGATTGGAGGGAGAGAGAATGGATGGAGAGGGATTGGAGGGAGAGGGATTGGAGGGAGGGGGTTTGGAGGGAGGAGGATTCGAGGGAAAGCGTTTGGAGGATGAGGGATCGGAGGGAGAGGGATTGGAGGGAGGGGGTTTGGAGGGAGGCGGATTGGAGGGAGAGGGTTTGGAGGGAGAGGGTTGGAGGGAGAGGGTTTTGTGGACGAGGGTTTGGAGGGAGGGGGATGGAGGGAGAGTGTTTGGAGGGAGAGGGACTGGAGGGAGGGGGATTGGAGGGAGGGGGATTGGAGGGAGACGGTTTGGAGGGAGAGGGTTTGGAGGGAGAGGGATGGGAGGGAGAGGGATTGGAGGGAGAGCGGGTTTTGAGGGAGAGGGTTTGGAGGGAGGGGGATGGAGGGAGGGGGCTGGTGGGAGAGGGATTCGAGGGAGAGTGTTTTGAGGAAGAGGGTTTTGAGGCAGAGGGTTTTGAGGGAGGGTGTTTGGACGGAAAGGGTTTGGAGGGAGAGGGTTTGGAGGGAGGGGGATTGGAGGGAGAGGGTTGGAGGGAGAGGGTTTGGAGGGAGGGGATTTGAAGGGAGAGGGTTGGAGGGAGGGGGATGGAGGGAGGAGGATTCGAGGGAAAGCGTTTGGAGGGAGAGGGATGGGAGGGAGAGGGTTTGGAGGGAGGGGGATTGGAGGGAGAGGGTTTGGAGGGAGGGAGTTGGAGGGAGAGTGTTGGAGGGAGGGGGATTGGAGGAGGAGGGTTTGGAGGGAGAGGGTTGGAGGGAGAGGGATTGGAGGGAGTGGGTTTGGAGGGAGGGGGATTGGAGGGAGAGGGTTGGAGGGAGAGGGTTGGAGGGAGAGGGATTGGAGGGAGAGGGTTTGGAGGGAGAGGGATTGGAGGGAGAGGGATTGGAGGGAGAGGGTTTTGAGGGAGAGGGTTTTGAGGGAGAGGGATTGGAGGGAGAGGGTTTGGAGGGAGAGGGTTTGGAGGGAGTGGGTTTGGAGAGAGGGAGAGGGTTTGGAGGGAGAGGGTTTGGAGGGAGTGGGTTTGGAGGGAGGGGGATTGGAGGGAGGGGGATTGGAGGGAGAGGGTTTGGAGGGAGGGGGTTTGGAGGGAGTGGGTTTGGAGGGAGGGGGATTGGAGGGTGAGGGATTGGAGGGAGAGGGTTTGGAGGGTGAGGGATTGGAGGGAGGGGATTTGGAGGGAGAGGGATTGGAGGGAGAGGGATTGAGGGAGAGAGTTTGGAGGGAGGGGGTTTGGAGGGAGTGGGTTTGGAGGGAGGGGGATTGGAGGGAGAGGGTTTGGAGGGAGAGGGATTGGAGGGAGGGGGATTGGAGGGAGAGGGATTGGAGGGAGAGGGTTTGGAGGGAGGGGGATTGGAGGGAGTGGGTTTGGAGGGAGAGGGATTTGGAGGGAGGGGGATTGGAGGGACATCCCTGAGTCCTGGTGAACACTCTCAGCCCTGTTCCTCTCTCTCTGTCTCTCTCTCTCTCTCCCTCCATCCCTGAGTCCTGGTGTACACTCACAGCTCTCTCTCTCTCTCTCTCTCTCTCTCTCCCTCCATCCCTGAGTCCTGGTGTACACTCACAGCTCTCTCTCTCTCTCTCTCTCTCTCTCTCTCTCCCTCCATCCCTGAGTCCTGGTGTACACTCACAGCTCTCTCTCTCTCTCTCTCTCTCTGAGCCTGCTTTGATCTCCCAGTGAGTGGCCCTGTGCTTTTCATCTGCCTCTCCATCTCGAATTAGCCTGGGGCGCTGGGCACTGTCGCTACCGCCCTCAGACTCAGAACTAGGTCACTGCCAGGATTAGTTCGGAACCAGCAACACAGGCGCTCCCCAGTCGAGTCAAAAACACTCTCAGATCATTCCAGCATCACCACACCACCCTCAGGATCCAATACTGCGACAGCCCTACGGGGTTCAGAGCCAAGTCAGTGCAACACAGACATTCCCACAAACATCTCACAGTGAGACACCACAATGTCGACAGCTCAGAGATAGGGAGGGGGTGTAGGGGCTGGAGGGGGTTACAGAGATAGGGAGGGGGTGTAGGGGCTGGAGGGGGTTACAGAGATAGGGAGGGGGTGTAGGGACTGGAAGGGGTGACAGAGATAGGGAGGGGGTGTAGGGGCTGGAGGGGGTGACAGAGATAGGGAGGGGGTGTAGGGGCTGGAGGAGGGTTACAGAGATAGGGAGGGGGTGTAGGGGCTGGAGGGGGTTACAGAGATAGGGAGGGGGTGTAGGGGCTGGAGGGGGTTACAGAGATAGGGAGGGGGTGTAGGGGCTGGAGGGGGTGACAGAGATAGGGAGGGGGTGTAGGGGCTGGAGGGGGTTACAGAGGTAGGGAGGGGGTGTAGGGGTAATTTAGCATGGCCAACCCACCCTAACCTGCACATCCCTGAGCACTATGGGTAATTTAGCATGGCCAATCCACCCTAACCTACACATCCCTGAACATGGGAGACTGATGAGCAAGGTTAGATCTCATGGAATACAGGGAGAACTAGCCATTTGGATACAGAACTGGCTCAAAGGTAGAAGACGGAGGGTGGCGGTGGAGGGTTGCTTTTCAGACTGGAGGCCTGTGACCAGTGGAGTGCCACAAGGATCGGTGCTGGGCCCTCTACTTTTTGTCATTTACATAAATGATTTGGATGTGAGCATAAGAGGTACAGTTAGTAAGTTTGCAGATGACCCCAAAATTGGAGGTGTAGTGGACTGCGAAGAGGGTTACCTCAGATTACAACAGGATCTGGACCAGATGGGCCAATGGGCTGAGAAGTGGCAGATGGAGTTTAATTCAGATAAATGCGAGGTGCTGCATTTTGGGAAAGCATATCTTAGCAGAACGTATACACTTAATGGTAAGGTCCTAGGGAGTGTTACTGAACAAAGAGACCTTGGAGTGCAGGTTCATAGCTCCTTGAAAGTGGAGTCGCAAGTAGATAGGATAGTGAAGGCGGCGTTTGGTATGCTTTCCTTTATTGGTCAGAGTATTGAGTACAAGAGTTGGGAGGTCATGTTGCGGCTGTACAGGACATTGGTTAGGCCACTGTTGGAATATCGCGTGCAATTCTGGTCTCCTTCCTATCGGAAAGATGTTGTGAAACTTGAAAGGGTTCAAAAAAGATTTACAAGGATGTTGCCAGGGTTGGAGGGTCTGAGCTACAGGGAGAGGCTGAACAGGCTGGGGCTGTTTTCCCTGGAGCGTCAGAGGCTGAGGGGTGACCTTATAGAGGTTTATAAAGCCATGAGGGACATGGATGGGGTAAATAGACAAAGTCTTTTCCCTGGGGTGGGGGAGTCCAGAACTAGAGGGGGATAGGTTTAGGGTGAGAGGGGAAAGATATAAAAGAGACCCAAGGGGCAACTTTTTCCCCAGAGGGTGGTACGTGTATGGAATGAGCTGCCAGAGGATGTGGTGGAGGCTGGTACAATTACAGCATTTAAGAGGCATCTGGATGGGTATATGAATAGGAAGGGTTTGGGGGGATATGGGCCGGGTGCTGGCAGGTGGGACGAGATTGGGTTGGGATATCTGGTCGGCATGGACGGGTTGGGCCGAAGGGTCTGTTTCAGTGCTGTACATGGCTCTGTGACTCTATGACTATTGGTAATTTAGCACGGCCAATCCACCCTAACCTGCACATCCCTGGGCACTATGGGTAATTTAGCATGGCCAATCCACCCTAACCTGCACATCCCTGGGCACTATGGGTAATTTAGCGTGGCCAATCCACCCTAACCTACACATCTTTGGAGTGTGGGAGGAAACTCACACAGACACGGGGACAATGTGCAAACTCCACACAGACAGTCACCCCAGGGTGGGATCAAACGTAAGTCTCTGGCGCCTTGAGGCAGCAGTGCTAACCACCGAGCCCCCATCATCGAACATAGTGTGGGACTGTTTTCCTCACTCACACACACTTTCTCTCTCTCACACACACACACACTGTTTCTCTCTCACACACACACACACTGTTTCTCTCTCACACACACACACTGTGTCTCTCTCTCACACACACACACACTGTTTCTCTCACACACACACTGTTTCTCTCTCTCACACACACACACTGTTTCTCTCTCACACACACTGTTTCTCTCACACACACACACTGTTTCTCTCTCACACACACTGTTTCTCTCTCTCACACACACACACACACACTGTTTCTCTCACACACACACTGTTTCTCTCTCTCACACACACACACACTGTTTCTCTCACACACACACTGTTTCTCTCTCTCTCACACACACTGTTTCTCTCACACACACACACTGTTTCTCTCTCTCTCACACACACTGTTTCTCTCTCTCTCACACACACTGTTTCTCTCGCTCTCACACACACACTGTTTCTCTCTCTCACACACACTGTTTCTCTCACACACACACACACTGTTTCTCTCTCTCTCACACACACACTGTATCACTCTCTCTCTCACACACACTGTTTCTCTCACACACACACACTGTTTCTCTCACACACACACTGTTTCTCTCTCTCTCACACACACACTGTATCACTCTCTCTCACACACACTGTTTCTCTCACACACACACACTGTTTCTCTCACACACACACTGTTTCTCTCTCTCACACACACACTGTTTCTCTCTCACACACACACACTGTTTCTCTCTCTCTCACACACACACTGTTTCTCTCTCTCACACACACTGTTTCTCTCACACACACACACACACTGTTTCTCTCTCTCTCTCACACACACTGTCTCTCTCTCTCACACACACACTGTCTCTCTCTCTCTCACACACTGTTTCTCTCTCTCACACACACTGTTTCTCTCTCTCTCACACACACACACTGTTTCTCTCTCTCACACACACACTTTCTCTCTCTCTCACACACACACACTGTTTCTCTCTCTCACACACACACTGTTTCTCTCTCTCTCTCACACACACACTGTTTCTCTCTCTCACACACACACTGTTTCTCTCTCTCTCACACACACACACTGTTTCTCTCTCACACACACACACTGTTTCTCTCTCTCTCACACACACACACTGTTTCTCTCTCTCACACACACACTGTTTCTCTCTCACACACACTGTTTCTCTCTCACACACACACACTGTTTCTCTCACACACACACAGTTTCTCTCTCACACACACACTGTTTCTCTCTCACACACACACTGTTTCTCTCTCACTCCCACACACTGTCTCTCTCTCACACACACACTGTTTCTCTCTCTCACACACACTGTTTCTCTCTCTCACACACTGTTTCTCTCTCACACACACTGTTTCTCTCTCACACACACACACTGTTTCTCTCACACACACACAGTTACTCTCTCTCTCACACACACTGTTTCTCTCACACACACTGTTTCTCTCTCACACACACACTGTTTCTCTCTCTCACACACTGTTTCTCTCTCTCACACACACAGTTTCTCTCTCACACACACACTGTTTCTCTCTCACACACACACTGTTTCTCTCTCTCACACACACACTGTCTCTCTCTCACACACACTGTTTCTCTCTCTCTCACACACACTGTCTCTCTCTCTCTCACACACACTGTTTCTCTCTCTCTCACACACACTGTTTCTCTCTCACACACACACACTGTTTCTCTCTCTCACACACACTGTTCCTCTCTCTCTCACACACACTGTCTCTCTCTCTCTCACACACACACTGTCTCTCTCTCTCTCTCACACACACTGTTTCTCTCTCTCACACACACTGTTTCTCTCTCTCACACACACACTGTTTCTCTCTCACACACACACACTGTTTCTCTCGCACACACACACTGTTTCCCTCTCTCTCACACACACTGTCTCTCTCTCTCTCACACACACTGTATCACTCTCTCTCACACACACACACTGTCTCTCTCTCACACACACACAGTCTCTCTCTCACACACACACTGTTTCTCTCACACACACACTGTTTCTCTCACACACGCACTGTGTCTCTCTCTCACACACACACACTGTTTCTCTCTCTCACACACTGTTTCTCTCTCACACACACACTGTTTCTCTCTCACACACACACACTGTTTCTCTCACACACACACTGTTTTTCTCTCTCACACACTGTTTCTCTCTCTCTCACACACACACTGTATCACTCTCTCTCACACACACACTGTTTCTCTCACACACACACACTGTTTCTCTCTCTCACACACACACTGTTTCTCTCTCTCTCACACACACACACTGTTTCTCTCTCACACACACACTGTTTCTCTCTCTCACACACACACTGTTTCTCTCTCTCACACACACACACACTGTTTCTCTCACACACACACTGTTTCTCTCTCTCTCACACACACTGTTTCTCTCACACACACACACTGTTTCTCTCTCTCTCACACACACTGTTTCTCTCGCTCTCACACACACTGTTTCTCTCGCTCTCACACACACACTGTTTCTCTCTCTCACACACACTGTTTCTCTCACACACACACACTGTTTCTCTCTCTCTCACACACACACTGTATCACTCTCTCTCTCACACACACTGTTTCTCTCACACACACACACTGTTTCTCTCACACACACACTGTTTCTCTCTCTCTCACACACACACTGTATCACTCTCTCTCACACACACTGTTTCTCTCACACACACACACTGTTTCTCTCAAACACACACTGTTTCTCTCTCTCACACACACACTGTTTCTCTCTCACACACACACACTGTTTCTCTCTCTCTCACACACACACTGTTTCTCTCTCTCACACACACTGTTTCTCTCTCTCACACACACTGTTTCTCTCTCTCTCTCACACACACACTGTTTCTCTCTCTCACACACACACTGTTTCTCTCTCTCTCACACACACACACTGTTTCTCTCTCTCACACACACACTGTTTCTCTCTCTCTCACACACACACACTGTTTCTCTCTCTCACACACACACTGTTTCTCTCTCTCTCACACACACACACTGTTTCTCTCTCACACACACACACTGTTTCTCTCTCTCTCACACACACACACTGTTTCTCTCTCTCACACACACACTGTTTCTCTCTCACACACACTGTTTCTCTCTCACACACACACACTGTTTCTCTCACACACACACAGTTTCTCTCTCACACACACACACTGTTTCTCTCTCACACACACACTGTTTCTCTCTCTCTCCCACACACTGTCTCTCTCTCACACACACACTGTTTTTCTCTCTCACACACACTGTTTCTCTCTCTCACACACTGTATCTCTCTCACACACACTGTCTCTCTCTCACACACACACACTGTTTCTCTCACACACACACAGTTACTCTCTCTCTCACACACTCTGTTTCTCTCACACACACTGTTTCTCTCTCTCACACACTGTTTCTCTCTCTCACACACACAGTTTCTCTCTCACTCCCACACACTGTCTCTCTCTCACACACACACTGTTTCTCTCTCTCACACAGTTACTCTCTCTCTCACACACACTGTTTCTCTCTCACACACACACTGTTTCTCTCTCACACACACACTGTTTCTCTCTCTCACACACAGTTTCTCTCTCACACACAGTTTCTCTCTCACACACACACTGTTTCTCTCTCACACACACACTGTTTCTCTCTCTCACACACACACTGTCTCTCTCTCACACACACTGTTTCTCTCTCTCTCACACACACTGTATCACTCTCTCTCACACACACTGTTTCTCTCTCTCTCACACACACTGTTTCTCTCTCACACACACACACTGTTTCTCTCTCTCACACACACTGTTCCTCTCTCTCTCACACACACTGTCTCTCTCTCTCTCACACACACACTGTCTCTCTCTCTCTCTCACACACACTGTTTCTCTCTCTCACACACACTGTTTCTCTCTCTCACACACACACACTGTTTCTCTCGCACACACACACTGTTTCCCTCTCTCTCACACACACTGTCTCTCTCTCTCTCACACACACTGTATCACTCTCTCTCACACACACACACTGTTTCTCTTTCACACACACACACTGTCTCTCTCTCACACACACACACTGTCTCTCTCTCACACACACACTGTTTCTCTCTCTCACACACTGTTTCTCTCTCACACACACACACTGTTTCTCTCTCACACACACACATTGTTTCTCTCACACACACACTGTTTTTCTCTCTCACACACTGTATCACTCTCTCTCACACACACACTGTTTCTCTCACACACACACACTGTTTCTCTCTCTCACACACACACTGTTTCTCTCTCTCTCACACACACTGTTTCTCTCTCTCTCACACACACACTGTTTCTCTCTCTCACACACACACTGTTTCTCTCTCTCTCACACACACACTGTTTCTCTCTCACACACACACACTGTTTCTCTCTGTCTCTCACACACACACTGTTTCTCTCACACACACACACTGTTTCTCTCTCACACACACTGTTTCTCTCTCACACACACACACTGTTTCTCTCTCTCTCACACACACACTGTTTCTCTCTCTCACACACACACTGTTTCTCTCTCTCTCACACACACACTGTTTCTCTCTCACACACACACACTGTTTCTCTCTCTCTCACACACACACACTGTTTCTCTCTCTCACACACACACTGTTTTTCTCTCTCACACACTGTATCACTCTCTCTCACACACACACTGTTTCTCTCACACACACACACTGTTTCTCTCTCTCACACACACACTGTTTCTCTCTCTCTCACACACACTGTTTCTCTCTCTCTCACACACACACTGTTTCTCTCTCTCACACACACACTGTTTCTCTCTCTCTCACACACACACACTGTTTCTCTCTCACACACACACACTGTTTCTCTCTCTCTCACACACACACACTGTTTCTCTCTCTCACACACACACTGTTTCTCTCTCACACACACTGTTTCTCTCTCACACACACACACTGTTTCTCTCACACACACACAGTTTCTCTCTCACACACACACACTGTTTCTCTCTCACACACACACTGTTTCTCTCTCACTCCCACACACTGTCTCTCTCTCACACACACACTGTTTTTCTCTCTCACACACACTGTTTCTCTCTCTCACACACTGTTTCTCTCTCACACACACTGTTTCTCTCTCACACACACACACTGTTTCTCTCACACACACACAGTTACTCTCTCTCTCACACACACTGTTTCTCTCACACACACTGTTTCTCTCTCTCACACACTGTTTCTCTCTCTCACACACACAGTTTCTCTCTCACTCCCACACACTGTCTCTCTCTCACACACACACTGTTTCTCTCTCTCACACAGTTACTCTCTCTCTCACACACACTGTTTCTCTCTCACACACACACTGTTTCTCTCTCACACACACACTGTTTCTCTCTCTCACACACAGTTTCTCTCTCACACACAGTTTCTCTCTCACACACACACTGTTTCTCTCTCACACACACACTGTTTCTCTCTCTCACACACACACTGTCTCTCTCTCACACACACTGTTTCTCTCTCTCTCACACACACTGTATCACTCTCTCTCACACACACTGTTTCTCTCTCTCTCACACACACTGTTTCTCTCTCACACACACACACTGTTTCTCTCTCTCACACACACTGTTCCTCTCTCTCTCACACACACTGTCTCTCTCTCTCTCACACACACACTGTCTCTCTCTCTCTCTCACACACACTGTTTCTCTCTCTCACACACACTGTTTCTCTCTCTCACACACACACTGTTTCTCTCGCACACACACACTGTTTCCCTCTCTCTCACACACACTGTCTCTCTCTCTCTCACACACACTGTATCACTCTCTCTCACACACACACACTGTTTCTCTTTCACACACACACACTGTCTCTCTCTCACACACACACACTGTCTCTCTCTCACACACACACTGTTTCTCTCTCTCACACACTGTTTCTCTCTCACACACACACACTGTTTCTCTCTCACACACACACATTGTTTCTCTCACACACACACTGTTTTTCTCTCTCACACACTGTATCACTCTCTCTCACACACACACTGTTTCTCTCACACACACACACTGTTTCTCTCTCTCACACACACACTGTTTCTCTCTCTCTCACACACACTGTTTCTCTCTCTCTCACACACACACACTGTTTCTCTCTCTCACACACACACTGTTTCTCTCTCTCTCACACACACACACTGTTTCTCTCTCACACACACACACTGTTTCTCTCTGTCTCTCACACACACACTGTTTCTCTCACACACACACACTGTTTCTCTCTCACACACACTGTTTCTCTCTCACACACACACACTGTTTCTCTCACACACACACTGTTTCTCTCTCACACACACACACTGTTTCTCTCACACACACACAGTTACTCTCTCTCTCACACACACTGTTTCTCTCACACACACTGTTTCTCTCTCACACACACACTGTTTCTCTCTCTCACACACTGTTTCTCTCTCTCACACACACAGTTTCTCTCTCACACACACACTGTTTCTCTCACACACACACACTGTTTCTCTCTCACACACACACACTGTCTCTCTCTCACACACACTGTTTCTCTCTCTCACACACAGTTTCTCTCTCACACACACTGTATCACTCTCTCTCACACACACTGTTTCTCTCTCTCTCACACACACTGTTTCTCTCTCACACACACACACTGTTTCTCTCTCTCACACACACTGTTCCTCTCTCTCTCACACACACTGTCTCTCTCTCTCACACACACACACTGTCTCTCTCTCTCTCTCACACACACTGTTTCTCTCTCTCACACACACTGTTTCTCTCTCTCACACACACACTGTTTCTCTCTCTCACACACACACTGTTTCTCTCGCACACACACACTGTTTCCCTCTCTCTCACACACACTGTCTCTCTCTCTCTCACACACACTGTATCACTCTCTCTCACACACACACACACTGTTTCTCTCTCACACACACACACTGTCTCTCTCTCACACACACACACTGTCTCTCTCTCACACACACACTGTTTCTCTCACACACACTGTTTCTCTCACACACGCACTGTGTCTCTCTCTCACACACACACACTGTTTCTCTCTCACACACACACTGTTTCTCTCTCACACACACACACTGTTTCTCTCTCACACACACACAGTGTTTCTCTCTCACACACACTGTTTTTCTCTCTCACACACTGTTTCTCTCTCTCTCACACACACACTGTATCACTCTCTCTCACACACACACTGTTTCTCTCACACACACACACTGTTTCTCTCTCTCACACACACACTGTTTCTCTCTCTCACACACACTGTTTCTCTCTCTCACACAGTTACTCTCTCTCTCACACACACTGTTTTTCTCTCTCACACACTGTTTCTCTCTCTCTCACACACACACTGTATCACTCTCTCTCACACACACACTGTTTCTCTCACACACACACACAGTTTCTCTCTCACTCCCACACACTGTCTCTCTCTCACACACACACTGTTTCTCTCTCTCACACAGTGACTCTCTCTCTCACACACACTGTTTCTCTCTCACACACACACTGTTTCTCTCTCACACACACACTGTTTCTCTCTCTCACACACAGTTTCTCTCTCACACACAGTTTCTCTCTCACACACACACTGTTTCTCTCTCACACACACACTGTTTCTCTCTCTCACACACACACTGTCTCTCTCTCACACACACTGTTTCTCTCTCTCTCACACACACTGTATCACTCTCTCTCACACACACTGTTTCTCTCTCTCTCACACACACTGTTTCTCTCTCACACACACACACTGTGTCTCTCTCTCACACACACTGTTCCTCTCTCTCTCACACACACTGTCTCTCTCTCTCTCACACACACACTGTCTCTCTCTCTCTCTCACACACACTGTTTCTCTCTCTCACACACACTGTTTCTCTCTCTCACACACACACACTGTTTCTCTCACACACACACACTGTTTCCCTCTCTCTCACACACACTGTCTCTCTCTCTCTCACACACACTGTATCACGCTCTCTCACACACACACACTGTTTCTCTTTCACACACACACACTGTCTCTCTCTCACACACACACACTGTCTCTCTCTCACACACACACTGTTTCTCTCTCTCACACACTGTTTCTCTCTCACACACACACACTGTTTCTCTCTCACACACACACATTGTTTCTCTCACACACACACTGTTTTTCTCTCTCACACACTGTATCACTCTCTCTCACACACACACTGTTTCTCTCACACACACACACTGTTTCTCTCTCTCACACACACACTGTTTCTCTCTCTCTCACACACACTGTTTCTCTCTCTCTCACACACACACACTGTGTCTCTCTCTCACACACACACTGTTTCTCTCTCTCTCACACACACACACTGTTTCTCTCTCACACACACACACTGTTTCTCTCTCTCTCTCACACACACACTGTTTCTCTCACACACACACACTGTTTCTCTCTCACACACACTGTTTCTCTCTCACACACACACACTGTTTCTCTCACACACACACTGTTTCTCTCTCACACACACACACTGTTTCTCTCACACACACACAGTTACTCTCTCTCTCACACACACTGTTTCTCTCACACACACTGTTTCTCTCTCACACACACACTGT
>NW_026869266.1:147906-157906 GCF_020745735.1 Hemiscyllium ocellatum | reverse complement strand
CTCTCACACACACACACTGTTTCTCTCTCTCTCACACACACACTGTATCACTCTCTCTCTCACACACACTGTTTCTCTCACACACACACACTGATTCTCTCACACACACACTGTTTCTCTCTCTCTCACACACACACTGTATCACTCTCTCTCACACACACTGTTTCTCTCACACACACACACTGTTTCTCTCACACACACACTGTTTCTCTCTCTCACACACACACTGTTTCTCTCTCACACACACACACTGTTTCTCTCTCTCTCACACACACACTGTTTCTCTCTCTCACACACACTGTTTCTCTCTCTCACACACACTGTTTCTCTCTCTCTCTCACACACACACTGTTTCTCTCTCTCACACACACACTGTTTCTCTCTCTCTCACACACACACACTGTTTCTCTCTCTCACACACACACTGTTTCTCTCTCTCTCACACACACACACTGTTTCTCTCTCTCACACACACACTGTTTCTCTCTCTCTCACACACACACACTGTTTCTCTCTCACACACACACACTGTTTCTCTCTCTCTCACACACACACACTGTTTCTCTCTCTCACACACACACTGTTTCTCTCTCACACACACTGTTTCTCTCTCACACACACACACTGTTTCTCTCACACACACACAGTTTCTCTCTCACACACACACACTGTTTCTCTCTCACACACACACTGTTTCTCTCTCACACACACACTGTCTCTCTCTCACACACACACTGTTTTTCTCTCTCACACACACTGTTTCTCTCTCTCACACACTGTTTCTCTCTCACACACACTGTTTCTCTCTCACACACACACACTGTTTCTCTCACACACACACAGTTACTCTCTCTCTCACACACACTGTTTCTCTCACACACACTGTTTCTCTCTCTCACACACTGTTTCTCTCTCTCACACACACAGTTTCTCTCTCACTCCCACACACTGTCTCTCTCTCACACACACACTGTTTCTCTCTCTCACACAGTTACTCTCTCTCTCACACACACTGTTTCTCTCTCACACACACACTGTTTCTCTCTCACACACACACTGTTTCTCTCTCTCACACACAGTTTCTCTCTCACACACAGTTTCTCTCTCACACACACACTGTTTCTCTCTCACACACACACTGTTTCTCTCTCTCACACACACACTGTCTCTCTCTCACACACACTGTTTCTCTCTCTCTCACACACACTGTATCACTCTCTCTCACACACACTGTTTCTCTCTCTCTCACACACACTGTTTCTCTCTCACACACACACACTGTTTCTCTCTCTCACACACACTGTTCCTCTCTCTCTCACACACACTGTCTCTCTCTCTCTCACACACACACTGTCTCTCTCTCTCTCTCACACACACTGTTTCTCTCTCTCACACACACTGTTTCTCTCTCTCACACACACACACTGTTTCTCTCGCACACACACACTGTTTCCCTCTCTCTCACACACACTGTCTCTCTCTCTCTCACACACACTGTATCACTCTCTCTCACACACACACACTGTTTCTCTCTCACACACACACACTGTCTCTCTCTCACACACACACACTGTCTCTCTCTCACACACACACTGTTTCTCTCTCTCACACACTGTTTCTCTCTCACACACACACACTGTTTCTCTCTCACACACACACATTGTTTCTCTCACACACACACTGTTTCTCTCTCTCACACACTGTATCACTCTCTCTCACACACACACTGTTTCTCTCACACACACACACTGTTTCTCTCTCTCACACACACACTGTTTCTCTCTCTCTCACACACACTGTTTCTCTCTCTCTCACACACACACACTGTTTCTCTCTCTCACACACACACTGTTTCTCTCTCTCTCACACACACACACTGTTTCTCTCTCACACACACACACTGTTCTCTCTCTCTCTCACACACACACTGTCTCTCTCACACACACACACTGTTTCTCTCTCACACACACTGTTTCTCTCTCACACACACACACTGTTTCTCTCACACACACACTGTTTCTCTCTCACACACACACACTGTTTCTCTCACACACA
Organism: Hemiscyllium ocellatum; assembly: GCF_020745735.1. Classification (NCBI taxonomy): domain Eukaryota; kingdom Metazoa; phylum Chordata; class Chondrichthyes; order Orectolobiformes; family Hemiscylliidae; genus Hemiscyllium; species Hemiscyllium ocellatum. The sequence continues at coordinate 155,851 of NW_026869266.1, read as the reverse complement.
CACAGTTACTCTCTCTCTCACACACACTGTTTCTCTCACACACACTGTTTCTCTCTCACACACACACTGTTTCTCTCTCTCACACACTGTTTCTCTCTCTCACACACACAGTTTCTCTCTCACACACACACTGTTTCTCTCTCACACACACACTGTTTCTCTCTCACACACACACACTGTCTCTCTCTCACACACACTGTTTCTCTCTCTCACACACAGTTTCTCTCTCACACACACTGTATCACTCTCTCTCACACACACTGTTTCTCTCTCTCTCACACACACTGTTTCTCTCTCACACACACACACTGTCTCTCTCTCTCACACACACTGTTCCTCTCTCTCTCACACACACTGTCTCTCTCTCTCACACACACACACTGTCTCTCTCTCTCTCTCACACACACTGTTTCTCTCTCTCACACACACTGTGTCTCTCTCTCACACACACACTGTTTCTCTCTCTCACACACACACTGTTTCTCTCGCACACACACACTGTTTCCCTCTCTCTCACACACACTGTCTCTCTCTCTCTCACACACACTGTATCACTCTCTCTCACACACACACACACTGTTTCTCTCTCTCACACACACACTGTCTCTCTCTCACACACACACACTGTCTCTCTCTCACACACACACTGTTTCTCTCACACACACTGTTTCTCTCACACACGCACTGTGTCTCTCTCTCACACACACACACTGTTTCTCTCTCTCACACACTGTTTCTCTCTCACACACACACACTGTTTCTCTCTCACACACACACACTGTTTCTCTCACACACACACTGTTTTTCTCTCTCACACACTGTTTCTCTCTCTCTCACACACACACTGTATCACTCTCTCTCACACACACACTGTTTCTCTCACACACACACACTGTTTCTCTCTCTCACACACACACTGTTTCTCTCTCTCACACACACTGTTTCTCTCTCTCACACAGTTACTCTCTCTCTCACACACACTGTTTTTCTCTCTCACACACTGTTTCTCTCTCTCTCACACACACACTGTATCTCTCACACACACACTGTTTCTCTCACACACACACACAGTTTCTCTCTCACTCCCACACACTGTCTCTCTCTCACACACACACTGTTTCTCTCTCTCACACAGTTACTCTCTCTCTCACACACACTGTTTCTCTCTCACACACACACTGTTTCTCTCTCACACACACACTGTTTCTCTCTCTCACACACAGTTTCTCTCTCACACACAGTTTCTCTCTCACACACACACTGTTTCTCTCTCACACACACACTGTTTCTCTCTCTCACACACACACTGTCTCTCTCTCACACACACTGTTTCTCTCTCTCTCACACACACTGTATCACTCTCTCTCACACACACTGTTTCTCTCTCTCTCACACACACTGTTTCTCTCTCACACACACACACTGTTTCTCTCTCTCACACACACTGTTCCTCTCTCTCTCACACACACTGTCTCTCTCTCTCTCACACACACACTGTCTCTCTCTCTCTCTCACACACACTGTTTCTCTCTCTCACACACACTGTTTCTCTCTCTCACACACACACACTGTTTCTCTCGCACACACACACTGTTTCCCTCTCTCTCACACACACTGTCTCTCTCTCTCTCACACACACTGTATCACTCTCTCTCACACACACACACTGTTTCTCTTTCACACACACACTGTCTCTCTCACACACACACACTGTCTCTCTCTCACACACACACTGTTTCTCTCTCACACACTGTTTCTCTCTCACACACACACACTGTTTCTCTCTCACACACACACATTGTTTCTCTCACACACACACTGTTTTTCTCTCTCACACACTGTATCACTCTCTCTCACACACACACTGTTTCTCTCACACACACACACTGTTTCTCTCTCTCACACACACACTGTTTCTCTCTCTCTCACACACACACACTGTTTCTCTCTCTCACACACACACTGTTTCTCTCTCTCTCACACACACACACTGTTTCTCTCTCACACACACACACTGTTTCTCTCTCTCTCTCACACACACACTGTTTCTCTCACACACACACACTGTTTCTCTCTCACACACACTGTTTCTCTCTCACACACACACACTGTTTCTCTCTCACACACACACACTGTTTCTCTCACACACACACAGTTCTCTCTCTCTCACACACACTGTTTCTCTCACACACACTGTTTCTCTCTCACACACACACTGTTTCTCTCTCTCACACACTGTTTTCTCTCTCTCACACACACGTTTCTCTCTCACACACACACTGTTTCTCTCTCACACACACACTGTTTCTCTCTCACACACACACACTGTCTCTCTCTCACACACACTGTTTCTCTCTCTCACACACAGTTTCTCTCTCACACACACTGTATCACTCTCTCTCACACACACTGTTTCTCTCTCTCTCACACACACTGTTTCTCTCTCACACACACACAGTTTCTCTCTCTCACACACACTGTTCCTCTCTCTCTCACACACACTGTCTCTCTCTCTCACACACACACACTGTCTCTCTCTCTCTCTCACACACACTGTTTCTCTCTCTCACACACACTGTTTCTCTCTCTCACACACACACTGTTTCTCTCTCACACACACACACTGTTTCTCTCGCACACACACACTTTTTCCCTCTCTCTCACACACACTGTCTCTCTCTCTCTCACACACACTGTATCACTCTCTCTCACACACACACACACTGTTTCTCTTTCACACACACACACTGTCTCTCTCTCACACACACACACTGTCTCTCTCTCACACACACACTGTTTCTCTCACACACACTGTTTCTCTCACACACACACTGTGTCTCTCTCACACACACACACTGTTTCTCTCTCTCACACACTGTTTCTCTCTCGCACACACACACTGTTTCTCTCTCACACACACACACTGTTTCTCTCACACACACACTGTTTTTCTCTCTCACACACTGTTTCTCTCTCTCTCACACACACACTGTATCACTCTCTCTCACACACACACTGTTTCTCTCACACACACACACTGTTTCTCTCTCTCACACACACACTGTTTCTCTCTCTCACACACACACACTGTTTCTCTCTCTCACACACACACTGTCTCTCTCTCTCTATCACACACACACTGTTTCTCTCTCTCACACACACACTGTTTCTCTCTCTCTCACACACACACACTGTTTCTCTCTCACACACACACACTGTTTCTCTCTCTCTCACACACACACACTGTCTCTCTCTCACACACACTGTTTCTCTCTCTCTCACACACACTGTATCACTCTCTCTCACACACACTGTTTCTCTCTCTCTCACACACACTGTTTCTCTCTCTCATACACACACTGTCTCTCTCTCACACACACTGTTCCTCTCTCTCTCACACACACTGTCTCTCTCTCTCTCTCACACACACTGTTTCTCTCTCTCACACACACTGTTTCTCTCTCTCACACACACACTGTTTCTCTCTCACACACACACACTGTTTCTCTCGCACACACACACTGTTTCTCTCTCTCTCACACACACTGTCTCTCTCTCTCACACACACACTGTATCACTCTCTCACACACACACACTGTTTCTCTTTCACACACACACACTGTCTCTCTCTCTCACACACACTGTTTCTCTCACACACACACTGTTTCTCTCTCACACACACACACTGTTTCTCTCTCTCACACACACTGTTTCTCTCTCACACACACACTGTTTCTCTCTCACACACACTGTTTCTCTCTCACACACACACTGTTTCTCTCTCTCTCACACACACTGTTTCTCTCTCTCACACACACACTGTTTCTCTCTCTCTCACACACACTGTTTCTCTCTCTCTCACACACACTGTTTCTCTCTCACACACACACACTGTTTCTCTCTCTCTCACACACACTGTTTCTCTCTCACACACACTGTTTCTCTCTCACACACACACACTGTTTCTCTCTCTCTCACACACTCTTTCTCTCTCACACACACTGTTTCTCTCTCTCACACACACACTGTTTCTCTCTCTCTCACACACACTGTTTCTCTCTCACACACACACACTGTTTCTCTCTCTCTCTCACACACTGTTTCTCTCTCACACACACTGTTTCTCTCTCACACACACACACTGTTTCTCTCTCTCTCACACACACTGTTTCTCTCTCACACACACACACTGTTTCTCTCTCTCTCACACACACTGTTTCTCTCTCACACACACACTGTTTCTCTCTCTCTCACACACACTGTTTCTCTCTCACACACACACACTGTTTCTCTCTCACACACACACTGTTTCTCTCTCACACACACTGTTTCTCTCTCACACACACACACTGTTTCTCTCACACACACACAGTTTCTCTCTCACACACACACACACTGTTTCTCTCTCACACACACACTGTTTCTCTCTCTCTCACACACTGTTTCTCTCTCACACACACACACTGTTTCTCTCTCTCTCACACACACTGTTTCTCTCTCTCTCACACACACTGTTTCTCTCTCTCTCACACACTGTTTCTCTCTCACACACACACACTGTTTCTCTCTCTCTCACACACACTGTTTCTCTCTCTCTCACACACTGTTTCTCTCTCTCTCACACACACTGTTTCTCTCTCTCACACACACACTGTTTCTCTCTCTCTCACACACACTGTCTCTCTCTCTCTCTCACACACACACTGTTTCTCTCTCACACACACACACTGTTTCTCTCTCTCTCACACACACTGTTTCTCTCTCTCTCACACACTGTTTCTCTCTCACACACACACTGTTTCTCTCTCTCTCACACACACTGTTTCTCTCTCTCTCACACACTGTTTCTCTCTCTCTCACATACACTGTTTCTCTCTCTCACACACACACTGTTTCTCTCTCTCTCACACACACTGTCTCTCTCTCTCTCACACACACACTGTTTCTCTCTCACACACACACACTGTTTCTCTCTCACACACACACACTGTTTCTCTCTCACACACACACTGTTTCTCTCTCTCTCTCACACACTGTTTCTCTCTCTCTCACACACACTGTTTCTCTCTCTCTCACACACACTGTTTCTCTCTCACACACACACACTGTTTCTCTCTCTCTCACACACACTGTTTCTCTCTCTAACAGACACTTTTTTTTGCTGTTACGCGCACACACTGCTACACACACATACTCACACTCACTCCCACACACACACTCCCCTACACACACTGCTACACCCACACACACACTCACACTCACTCTCACACAGTCCTGTTCCCAGCCCGGAGTATTTTCTCTCTCCCTGTCTCTCTCTCTCTCTCTCTCTCTCTGTGCCTGGATGTATGTGAACTGCCCTCCATCCCCACAGGCAACTGCTTAAATCACAAAACATTGTGATCAAAGGCAAACAGCAACTCCTTCCCCCGAACGTCAGCTTCAAACCCCGGTCCTCCCCCATCCCCCTTCTGTGGGGTGTTCCCACACCGGCCCCCGTCCTCCCCCATCCCCCTTCTGTGGGGTGTTCCCACACCGGCCGTGTCTGTGTGTGAGTGAGTGTGTGCCTGAGAGACCGTTTGTGTGGCTGTGTTTGTGTGTCTGTCTGTGTGTCTCTGTGTATCTGTGTCTGTGTGTGTGAGAGACAGTGTATGTATCTCTGTGTCTGTGTCTGTGTACCTGTGCGTGTGTGTGTCTGTGTGTGAGTGTTTGTCTGTGTATGTGTGTGAGAGACAGTGAGTGTATCTGTGTGTCTGTGTGTGAGACAGTGTGTGTATCTGTGTCTGTGTGTGTGTCTGTGTGTACCTGTGATTGTGTGTGTGTGTGTGTGAGTGAGACAGTGTGTGTGTGTGTGACACAGTGTGTGCATCTGTGAGTCTGTGTGTGTGTGAGACAGTGTGTGTATCTGTGTCTGTATCTGTGTCTATCTGTGTGTGTGTCTGTGTGTGAGTGTATGGGTGACAGTGTGTGTATCTGTGTGTGTCTGTATGTGTGTGTGTGAGTGACTGTGCGTGTGTCTGTGTGTGAGACAGTGTGTATCTGTGTCTGTCTGTCTGTGTGTGAGTGACAGTGTGCGTATCTGTGTCTGTGTGTGTGTGTGTGTGTGCATCTGTCTGTGTGTGAGTGACAGTGTGTGTATGTGTCTGTGTGTGTATCTGTGTGTGTGTGAGAGAGACAGTGTGTGTGTATCTGTGTGTGAGACAGTGTGTGTATCTGTGTGTCTGTGTGTGTGAGAGAGAGACAGTGTGTGTATCTGTGTATGTGTGTGTGAGAGACAGTGTGTGTGTATCTGTGTATCTGTGTGTGTGTGAGAGAGACAGTGTGTATCTGTGTGTGTGTGTGTGTGTGACAGTGCGTGTGTCTGTGTGTGGCTGTGAGAGACAGTGTGTGTATCTGTGTGTGTGTGTGTGTGTGTGTGTGTGTGTGACAGTGCGTGTGTCTGTGTGTGGCTGTGAGAGACAGTGTGTGTATCTGTGTGTGTGTGTGTGTGTGTGTGTGACAGTGCGTGTGTCTGTGTGTGGCTGTGAGAGACAGTGTGTGTATCTGTGTGTGTGTGTGTGTGTGTGTATCTGTGTATCTGTGTGTGTGAGACAGTGTGTGTATCTGTGTATCTGTGTGTGTATCTGTGTGTGTGTGAGACAGTGTGTATATCTGTGTGTCTGTGTGTGTGAGAGAGAGAGACAGTGTGTGTATCTGTGTATGTGTGTGTGAGAGACAGTGTGTGTATCTGTGTGTCTGTGTGTGTGTGAGAGACAGTGTGTGTATCTGTGTATCTGTGTGTGAGACAGTGTGTGTATCTGTGTCTGTGTGTACCTGTGATTGTGTGTGTATGTGTGTGAGTGAGACAGTGTGTGTGTGTTTGTGTGTGTGTGTGTGACACAGTGTGTGTATCTGTGAGTGTGTGTGTGTGAGAGACAGTGTGTGTATCTGTGTGTCTGTGTCTGTGTGTGTGTGAGACAGTGTGTGTATCTGTGTCTGTATCTGTGTGTGTGTCTGTGTGTGAGTGTATGGGTGACAGTGTGTGTATCTGTGTGTGTCTGTATGTGTGTGTGTGAGTGACTGTGTGTGTGTCTGTGTGTCTGTGTGTGTGTCTGTGTGTGAGACAGTGTGTATCTGTGTCTGTCTGTCTGTGTGTGAGTGACAGTGTGTGTATCTGTGTCTGTGTGTGTGTGTATCTGTGTGTGTGTGTGTGTGGTGTGTGTGTCTGTCTGTGTGAGAGTGACAGTGTGTGATCTGTGTGTGTGTGTGTGTGTGAGAGACAGTGTGTGTGTATCTGTGTGTGAGACAGTGTGTGTATCTGTGTGTCTGTGCGTGTGAGAGAGAGACAGTGTGTGTATCTGTGTATGTGTGTGTGAGAGAGACAGTGTGTGTGTATCTGTGTATGTGTGTGTGAGACAGTGTGTGTATCTGTGTCTGTGTGTGTGTACCTGTGATTGTGTGTGTGTGTGTGTGTGAGTGAGACAGTGTGTGTGTGTCTGTGTGTCTGTGTGTGAGACAGTGTGTATCTGTGTCTGTCTGTCTGTGTGTGAGTGACAGTTTGTGTATCTGTGTCTGTGTGTGTATCTGTGTGTGTGTGTGTGTGTGTATCTGTCTGTGTGTGAGTGACAGTGTGTGTATCTGTGTCTGTGTGTGTGTGTGTGTGCGCGAGTGACAGTGTGTGTGTATCTGTGTCTGTGTGTATCTGTGTGTGTGTGTGTGTGTGTATCTGTCTGTGTGTGAGTGACAGTGTGTGTGTATCTGTGTCTGTGTGTGAATCTTTGTAGCTGCATGTCTGTGTGTGAGCGTGAGTGTGTGTGTGTGTGTCTCTGTGGGTGTGTGCTTGTGTGAATGTGTTTATGAGTGTGTGTGCCTGTCTCTCACTGTGTCTGCTTGTGTGTGTGTGTGTGTGTGTGTGTGTGTGCCCCCATATCAAGCCCCACTGTGTTCCAATCACCCCCCTCTCTCTCTC
>NW_026869266.1:125000-147406 GCF_020745735.1 Hemiscyllium ocellatum | reverse complement strand
GGGTTTGGAGGGAGAGGGTTTGGAGGGAGGGGGTTTGGAGAGAGAGGGTTTGGAGGGAGAGATTTTGGAGGGAGGGGGTTTGGAGGGAGAGTGTTTTGAGGCAGAGGGTTTTAAGGGAGAGGGATTGGAGGGAGAGATTTTGGAGGGAGGAGGTTTGGAGGGAGGGGGTTTGGAGGGAGAGAGTTTGGAGGGGGGGATTGGAGGGAGAGGGTTTGGAGGGGGGGATTGGAGGGAGAGGGTTTGGAGGGAGAGGGATTTGAGGGAGAGGGTTTGGAGAGAGAGGGTTTGGAGGGAGAGGGATTGGAGGGAGAGAGGGTTTTGAGGGAGAGGGTTTGGAGGGAGGGGGTTGGAGGGAGAGGGATTGGAGGGAGAGGGATAGGAGGGAGAGGGATTGGAGGGAGAGGGATTGGAGGGAGAGCGGGTTTTGAGGGAGAGGGTTTGGAGGGAGGGGGCTGGTGGGAGAGGGATTCGAGGGAGAGTGTTTTGAGGAAGAGGGTTTTGAGGGAGAGGGTTTTGAGGGAGGGGATTTGAAGGGAGAGGGTTGGAAAGAGTGGGATGGAGGGAGAGGGGTTTGGGGGGAGGGGGATTGGAGGGAGGTGGTTTGGAGGGAGAGGGTTTGGAGGGAGAGGGATTGGAGGGAGAGGGATGGGAGGGAGAGGGTTTGGAGGGAGGGAGTTGGAGGGAGAGTGTTTGACGGAGAGGGATTGGAGGGAGAGGGTTTGGAGGGAGAGGGATTGGAGGGAGAGGGATGGGAGGGAGAGGGTTTGGAGGGAGGGAGTTGGAGGGAGAGTGTTGGAGGGAGAGGGTTTGGAGGGAGAGGGTTTGAAGGGAGAGGGATTGGAGGGAGAGGGTTTGAAGGGAGAGGGTTTGGAGAGAGAGAGAATGGAGGGTGAGGGATTGGAGGGAGAGAGAATGGAGGGAGAGGGATTGGAGGGAGAGGGATTGGAGGGAGGGGGTTTGGAGGGAGGAGGATTCGAGGGAAAGCGTTTGGAGGATGAGGGATCGGAGGGAGAGGGATTGGAGGGAGGGGTTTGGAGGGAGGGCGTTTGGAGGGAGAGGGTTTGGAGGGAGAGGGTTTGGAGGGAGAGGGTTTTGTGGACGAGGGTTTGGAGGGAGGGGGATGGAGGGAGAGTGTTTGGAGGGAGAGGGACTGGAGGGAGGGGGATTGGAGGGAGGGGGATTGGAGGGAGACGGTTTGGAGGGAGAGGGTTTGGAGGGAGAGGGATGGGAGGGAGAGGGATTGGAGGGAGAGCGGGTTTTGAGGGAGAGGGTTTGGAGGGAGGGGGATGGAGGGAGGGGGCTGGTGGGAGAGGGATTCGAGGGAGAGTGTTTTGAGGAAGAGGGTTTTGAGGCAGAGGGTTTTGAGGGAGGGTGTTTGGACGGAAAGGGTTTGGAGGGAGAGGGTTTGGAGGGAGGGGGTTTGGAGGGAGAGGGTTGGAGGGAGAGGGTTTGGAGGGAGGGGATTTGAAGGGAGAGGGTTGGAGGGAGGGGGATGGAGGGAGGAGGATTCGAGGGAAAGCGTTTGGAGGGAGAGGGATGGGAGGGAGAGGGTTTGGAGGGAGGGGGATTGGAGGGAGAGGGTTTGGAGGGAGGGAGTTGGAGGGAGAGTGTTGGAGGGAGAGGGATTGGAGGAGGAGGGTTTGGAGGGAGAGGGTTGGAGGGAGAGGGATTGGAGGGAGTGGGTTTGGAGGGAGGGGGATTGGAGGGAGAGGGTTGGAGGGAGAGGGATTGGAGGGAGAGGGTTTGGAGGGAGAGGGATTGGAGGGAGAGGGATTGGAGGGAGAGGGTTTTGAGGGAGAGGGTTTTGAGGGAGAGGGATTGGAGGGAGAGGGTTTGGAGGGAGAGGGTTTGGAGGGAGGGGGTTTGGAGGGAGTGGGTTTGGAGAGAGGGAGAGGGTTTGGAGGGAGAGGGTTTGGAGGGAGTGGGTTTGGAGGGAGGGGGATTGGAGGGAGGGGGATTGGAGGGAGAGGGTTTGGAGGGAGGGGGTTTGGAGGGAGTGGGTTTGGAGGGAGGGGGATTGGAGGGTGAGGGATTGGAGGGAGAGGGTTTGGAGGGAGAGGGATTGGAGGGAGGGGATTTGGAGGGAGAGGGATTGGAGGGAGAGGGATTGAGGGAGAGAGTTTGGAGGGAGGGGGTTTGGAGGGAGTGGGTTTGGAGGGAGGGGGATTGGAGGGAGAGGGTTTGGAGGGAGAGGGATTTGGAGGGAGGGGGATTGGAGGGAGAGGGATTGGAGGGAGAGGGTTTGGAGGGAGGGGGATTGGAGGGAGTGGGTTTGGAGGGAGAGGGATTTGGAGGGAGGGGGATTGGAGGGACATCCCTGAGTCCTGGTGAACACTCTCAGCCCTGTTCCTCTCTCTCTGTCTCTCTCTCTCTCTCCCTCCATCCCTGAGTCCTGGTGTACACTCACAGCTCTCTCTCTCTCTCTCTCTCTCTCTCTCCCTCCATCCCTGAGTCCTGGTGTACACTCACAGCTCTCTCTCTCTCTCTCTCTCTCTCTCTCCCTCCATCCCTGAGTCCTGGTGTACACTCACAGCTCTCTCTCTCTCTCTCTCTCTCTCTCTCCCTCCATCCCTGAGTCCTGGTGTACACTCACAGCTCTCTCTCTCTCTCTCTCTCTCTGAGCCTGCTTTGATCTCCCAGTGAGTGGCCCTGTGCTTTTCATCTGCCTCTCCATCTCGAATTAGCCTGGGGCGCTGGGCACTGTCGCTACCGCCCTCAGACTCAGAACTAGGTCACTGCCAGGATTAGTTCGGAACCAGCAACACAGGCGCTCCCCAGTCGAGTCAAAAACACTCTCAGATCATTCCAGCATCACCACACCACCCTCAGGATCCAATACTGCGACAGCCCTACGGGGTTCAGAGCCAAGTCAGTGCAACACAGACATTCCCACAAACATCTCACAGTGAGACACCACAATGTCGACAGCTCAGAGATAGGGAGGGGGTGTAGGGGCTGGAGGGGGTTACAGAGATAGGGAGGGGGTGTAGGGGCTGGAGGGGGTTACAGAGATAGGGAGGGGGTGTAGGGACTGGAAGGGGTGACAGAGATAGGGAGGGGGTGTAGGGGCTGGAGGGGGTGACAGAGATAGGGAGGGGGTGTAGGGGCTGGAGGAGGGTTACAGAGATAGGGAGGGGGTGTAGGGGCTGGAGGGGGTTACAGAGATAGGGAGGGGGTGTAGGGGCTGGAGGGGGTTACAGAGATAGGGAGGGGGTGTAGGGGCTGGAGGGGTGACAGAGATAGGGAGGGGGTGTAGGGGCTGGAGGGGGTTACAGAGGTAGGGAGGGGGTGTAGGGGTAATTTAGCATGGCCAACCCACCCTAACCTGCACATCCCTGAGCACTATGGGTAATTTAGCATGGCCAATCCACCCTAACCTACACATCCCTGAACATGGGAGACTGATGAGCAAGGTTAGATCTCATGGAATACAGGGAGAACTAGCCATTTGGATACAGAACTGGCTCAAAGGTAGAAGACGGAGGGTGGCGGTGGAGGGTTGCTTTTCAGACTGGAGGCCTGTGACCAGTGGAGTGCCACAAGGATCGGTGCTGGGCCCTCTACTTTTTGTCATTTACATAAATGATTTGGATGTGAGCATAAGAGGTACAGTTAGTAAGTTTGCAGATGACCCCAAAATTGGAGGTGTAGTGGACTGCGAAGAGGGTTACCTCAGATTACAACAGGATCTGGACCAGATGGGCCAATGGGCTGAGAAGTGGCAGATGGAGTTTAATTCAGATAAATGCGAGGTGCTGCATTTTGGGAAAGCATATCTTAGCAGAACGTATACACTTAATGGTAAGGTCCTAGGGAGTGTTACTGAACAAAGAGACCTTGGAGTGCAGGTTCATAGCTCCTTGAAAGTGGAGTCGCAAGTAGATAGGATAGTGAAGGCGGCGTTTGGTATGCTTTCCTTTATTGGTCAGAGTATTGAGTACAAGAGTTGGGAGGTCATGTTGCGGCTGTACAGGACATTGGTTAGGCCACTGTTGGAATATCGCGTGCAATTCTGGTCTCCTTCCTATCGGAAAGATGTTGTGAAACTTGAAAGGGTTCAAAAAAGATTTACAAGGATGTTGCCAGGGTTGGAGGGTCTGAGCTACAGGGAGAGGCTGAACAGGCTGGGGCTGTTTTCCCTGGAGCGTCAGAGGCTGAGGGGTGACCTTATAGAGGTTTATAAAGCCATGAGGGACATGGATGGGGTAAATAGACAAAGTCTTTTCCCTGGGGTGGGGGAGTCCAGAACTAGAGGGGGATAGGTTTAGGGTGAGAGGGGAAAGATATAAAAGAGACCCAAGGGGCAACTTTTTCCCCCAGAGGGTGGTACGTGTATGGAATGAGCTGCCAGAGGATGTGGTGGAGGCTGGTACAATTACAGCATTTAAGAGGCATCTGGATGGGTATATGAATAGGAAGGGTTTGGGGGGATATGGGCCGGGTGCTGGCAGGTGGGACGAGATTGGGTTGGGATATCTGGTCGGCATGGACGGGTTGGGCCGAAGGGTCTGTTTCAGTGCTGTACATGGCTCTGTGACTCTATGACTATTGGTAATTTAGCACGGCCAATCCACCCTAACCTGCACATCCCTGGGCACTATGGGTAATTTAGCATGGCCAATCCACCCTAACCTGCACATCCCTGGGCACTATGGGTAATTTAGCGTGGCCAATCCACCCTAACCTACACATCTTTGGAGTGTGGGAGGAAACTCACACAGACACGGGGACAATGTGCAAACTCCACACAGACAGTCACCCCAGGGTGGGATCAAACGTAAGTCTCTGGCGCCTTGAGGCAGCAGTGCTAACCACCGAGCCCCCATCATCGAACATAGTGTGGGACTGTTTTCCTCACTCACACACACTTTCTCTCTCTCACACACACACACACTGTTTCTCTCTCACACACACACACACTGTTTCTCTCTCACACACACACACTGTTTCTCTCTCTCACACACACACACACTGTTTCTCTCACACACACACTGTTTCTCTCTCTCACACACACACACTGTTTCTCTCTCACACACACTGTTTCTCTCACACACACACACTGTTTCTCTCTCACACACACTGTTTCTCTCTCTCACACACACACACACACTGTTTCTCTCACACACACACTGTTTCTCTCTCTCACACACACACACACTGTTTCTCTCACACACACACTGTTTCTCTCTCTCTCACACACACTGTTTCTCTCACACACACACACTGTTTCTCTCTCTCTCACACACACTGTTTCTCTCTCTCTCACACACACTGTTTCTCTCGCTCTCACACACACACTGTTTCTCTCTCTCACACACACTGTTTCTCTCACACACACACACACTGTTTCTCTCTCTCTCACACACACACTGTATCACTCTCTCTCTCACACACACTGTTTCTCTCACACACACACACTGTTTCTCTCACACACACACTGTTTCTCTCTCTCTCACACACACACTGTATCACTCTCTCTCACACACACTGTTTCTCTCACACACACACACTGTTTCTCTCACACACACACTGTTTCTCTCTCTCACACACACACTGTTTCTCTCTCACACACACACACTGTTTCTCTCTCTCTCACACACACACTGTTTCTCTCTCTCACACACACTGTTTCTCTCACACACACACACACACTGTTTCTCTCTCTCTCTCACACACACTGTCTCTCTCTCTCACACACACACTGTCTCTCTCTCTCTCACACACTGTTTCTCTCTCTCACACACACTGTTTCTCTCTCTCTCACACACACACACTGTTTCTCTCTCTCACACACACACTTTCTCTCTCTCTCACACACACACACTGTTTCTCTCTCTCACACACACACTGTTTCTCTCTCTCTCTCACACACACACTGTTTCTCTCTCTCACACACACACTGTTTCTCTCTCTCTCACACACACACACTGTTTCTCTCTCACACACACACACTGTTTCTCTCTCTCTCACACACACACACTGTTTCTCTCTCTCACACACACACTGTTTCTCTCTCACACACACTGTTTCTCTCTCACACACACACACTGTTTCTCTCACACACACACAGTTTCTCTCTCACACACACACTGTTTCTCTCTCACACACACACTGTTTCTCTCTCACTCCCACACACTGTCTCTCTCTCACACACACACTGTTTCTCTCTCTCACACACACTGTTTCTCTCTCTCACACACTGTTTCTCTCTCACACACACTGTTTCTCTCTCACACACACACACTGTTTCTCTCACACACACACAGTTACTCTCTCTCTCACACACACTGTTTCTCTCACACACACTGTTTCTCTCTCACACACACACTGTTTCTCTCTCTCACACACTGTTTCTCTCTCTCACACACACAGTTTCTCTCTCACACACACACTGTTTCTCTCTCACACACACACTGTTTCTCTCTCTCACACACACACTGTCTCTCTCTCACACACACTGTTTCTCTCTCTCTCACACACACTGTATCACTCTCTCTCACACACACTGTTTCTCTCTCTCTCACACACACTGTTTCTCTCTCACACACACACACTGTTTCTCTCTCTCACACACACTGTTCCTCTCTCTCTCACACACACTGTCTCTCTCTCTCTCACACACACACTGTCTCTCTCTCTCTCTCACACACACTGTTTCTCTCTCTCACACACACTGTTTCTCTCTCTCACACACACACTGTTTCTCTCTCACACACACACACTGTTTCTCTCGCACACACACACTGTTTCCCTCTCTCTCACACACACTGTCTCTCTCTCTCTCATACACACTGTATCACTCTCTCTCACACACACACACTGTCTCTCTCTCACACACACACAGTCTCTCTCTCACACACACACTGTTTCTCTCACACACACACTGTTTCTCTCACACACGCACTGTGTCTCTCTCTCACACACACACACTGTTTCTCTCTCTCACACACTGTTTCTCTCTCACACACACACTGTTTCTCTCTCACACACACACACTGTTTCTCTCACACACACACTGTTTTTCTCTCTCACACACTGTTTCTCTCTCTCACACACACACTGTATCACTCTCTCTCACACACACACTGTTTCTCTCACACACACACACTGTTTCTCTCTCTCACACACACACTGTTTCTCTCTCTCTCACACACACACACTGTTTCTCTCTCACACACACACTGTTTCTCTCTCTCACACACACACTGTTTCTCTCTCTCACACACACACACACTGTTTCTCTCACACACACACTGTTTCTCTCTCTCTCACACACACTGTTTCTCTCACACACACACACTGTTTCTCTCTCTCTCACACACACTGTTTCTCTCGCTCTCACACACACTGTTTCTCTCGCTCTCACACACACACTGTTTCTCTCTCTCACACACACTGTTTCTCTCACACACACACACTGTTTCTCTCTCTCTCACACACACACTGTATCACTCTCTCTCTCACACACACTGTTTCTCTCACACACACACACTGTTTCTCTCACACACACACTGTTTCTCTCTCTCTCACACACACACTGTATCACTCTCTCTCACACACACTGTTTCTCTCACACACACACACTGTTTCTCTCACACACACACTGTTTCTCTCTCTCACACACACACTGTTTCTCTCTCACACACACACACTGTTTCTCTCTCTCTCACACACACACTGTTTCTCTCTCTCACACACACTGTTTCTCTCTCTCACACACACTGTTTCTCTCTCTCTCTCACACACACACTGTTTCTCTCTCTCACACACACACTGTTTCTCTCTCTCTCACACACACACACTGTTTCTCTCTCTCACACACACACTGTTTCTCTCTCTCTCACACACACACACTGTTTCTCTCTCTCACACACACACTGTTTCTCTCTCTCTCACACACACACACTGTTTCTCTCTCACACACACACACTGTTTCTCTCTCTCTCACACACACACACTGTTTCTCTCTCTCACACACACACTGTTTCTCTCTCACACACACTGTTTCTCTCTCACACACACACACTGTTTCTCTCACACACACACAGTTTCTCTCTCACACACACACACTGTTTCTCTCTCACACACACACTGTTTCTCTCTCACACACACACACTGTCTCTCTCTCACACACACACTGTTTTTCTCTCTCACACACACTGTTTCTCTCTCTCACACACTGTTTCTCTCTCACACACACTGTTTCTCTCTCACACACACACACTGTTTCTCTCACACACACACAGTTACTCTCTCTCTCACACACACTGTTTCTCTCACACACACTGTTTCTCTCTCTCACACACTGTTTCTCTCTCTCACACACACAGTTTCTCTCTCACTCCCACACACTGTCTCTCTCTCACACACACACTGTTTCTCTCTCTCACACAGTTACTCTCTCTCTCACACACACTGTTTCTCTCTCACACACACACTGTTTCTCTCTCACACACACACTGTTTCTCTCTCTCACACACAGTTTCTCTCTCACACACAGTTTCTCTCTCACACACACACTGTTTCTCTCTCACACACACACTGTTTCTCTCTCTCACACACACACTGTCTCTCTCTCACACACACTGTTTCTCTCTCTCTCACACACACTGTATCACTCTCTCTCACACACACTGTTTCTCTCTCTCTCACACACACTGTTTCTCTCTCACACACACACACTGTTTCTCTCTCTCACACACACTGTTCCTCTCTCTCTCACACACACTGTCTCTCTCTCTCTCACACACACACTGTCTCTCTCTCTCTCTCACACACACTGTTTCTCTCTCTCACACACACTGTTTCTCTCTCTCACACACACACACTGTTTCTCTCGCACACACACACTGTTTCCCTCTCTCTCACACACACTGTCTCTCTCTCTCTCACACACACTGTATCACTCTCTCTCACACACACACACTGTTTCTCTTTCACACACACACACTGTCTCTCTCTCACACACACACACTGTCTCTCTCTCACACACACACTGTTTCTCTCTCTCACACACTGTTTCTCTCTCACACACACACACTGTTTCTCTCTCACACACACACATTGTTTCTCTCACACACACACTGTTTCTCTCTCTCACACACTGTATCACTCTCTCTCACACACACACTGTTTCTCTCACACACACACACTGTATCTCTCTCTCACACACACACTGTTTCTCTCTCTCTCACACACACTGTTTCTCTCTCTCTCACACACACACACTGTTTCTCTCTCTCACACACACACTGTTTCTCTCTCTCTCACACACACACACTGTTTCTCTCTCACACACACACACTGTTTCTCTCTGTCTCTCACACACACACTGTTTCTCTCACACACACACACTGTTTCTCTCTCACACACACTGTTTCTCTCTCACACACACACACTGTTTCTCTCACACACACACTGTTTCTCTCTCACACACACACACTGTTTCTCTCACACACACACAGTTACTCTCTCTCTCACACACACTGTTTCTCTCACACACACTGTTTCTCTCACACACACACTGTTTCTCTCTCTCACACACTGTTTCTCTCTCTCACACACACAGTTTCTCTCTCACACACACACTGTTTCTCTCTCACACACACACTGTTTCTCTCTCACACACACACACTGTCTCTCTCTCACACACACTGTTTCTCTCTCTCACACACAGTTTCTCTCTCACACACACTGTATCACTCTCTCTCACACACACTGTTTCTCTCTCTCTCACACACACTGTTTCTCTCTCACACACACACACTGTCTCTCTCTCTCACACACACTGTTCCTCTCTCTCTCACACACACTGTCTCTCTCTCTCACACACACACACTGTCTCTCTCTCTCTCTCACACACACTGTTTCTCTCTCTCACACACACTGTTTCTCTCTCTCACACACACACTGTTTCTCTCTCTCACACACACACTGTTTCTCTCGCACACACACACTGTTTCCCTCTCTCTCACACACACTGTCTCTCTCTCTCTCACACACACTGTATCACTCTCTCTCACACACACACACACTGTTTCTCTCTCACACACACACACTGTCTCTCTCTCACACACACACACTGTCTCTCTCTCACACACACACTGTTTCTCTCACACACACTGTTTCTCTCACACACGCACTGTGTCTCTCTCTCACACACACACACTGTTTCTCTCTCTCACACACTGTTTCTCTCTCACACACACACACTGTTTCTCTCTCACACACACACACTGTTTCTCTCACACACACACTGTTTTTCTCTCTCACACACTGTTTCTCTCTCTCTCACACACACACTGTATCTCTCTCTCTCACACACACACTGTTTCTCTCACACACACACACTGTTTCTCTCTCTCACACACACACTGTTTCTCTCTCTCACACACACTGTTTCTCTCTCTCACACAGTTACTCTCTCTCTCACACACACTGTTTTTCTCTCTCACACACTGTTTCTCTCTCTCTCACACACACACTGTATCACTCTCTCTCACACACACACTGTTTCTCTCACACACACACACAGTTT
This sequence comes from Hemiscyllium ocellatum, assembly GCF_020745735.1. Lineage (NCBI taxonomy): Eukaryota > Metazoa > Chordata > Chondrichthyes > Orectolobiformes > Hemiscylliidae > Hemiscyllium > Hemiscyllium ocellatum. The sequence continues at coordinate 136,869 of NW_026869266.1, read as the reverse complement.
CTCTCTCACACACACACACTGTCTCTCTCTCACACACACACTGTTTCTCTCTCTCACACAGTTACTCTCTCTCTCACACACACTGTTTCTCTCTCACACACACACTGTTTCTCTCTCACACACACACTGTTTCTCTCTCTCACACACAGTTTCTCTCTCACACACAGTTTCTCTCTCACACACACACTGTTTCTCTCTCACACACACACTGTTTCTCTCTCTCACACACACACTGTCTCTCTCTCACACACACTGTTTCTCTCTCTCTCACACACACTGTATCACTCTCTCTCACACACACTGTTTCTCTCTCTCTCACACACACTGTTTCTCTCTCACACACACACACTGTTTCTCTCTCTCACACACACTGTTCCTCTCTCTCTCACACACACTGTCTCTCTCTCTCTCACACACACACTGTCTCTCTCTCTCTCTCACACACACTGTTTCTCTCTCTCACACACACTGTTTCTCTCTCTCACACACACACACTGTTTCTCTCGCACACACACACACTGTTTCCCTCTCTCTCACACACACTGTCTCTCTCTCTCTCACACACACTGTATCACTCTCTCTCACACACACACACTGTTTCTCTTTCACACACACACACTGTCTCTCTCTCACACACACACACTGTCTCTCTCTCACACACACACTGTTTCTCTCTCTCACACACTGTTTCTCTCTCACACACACACACTGTTTCTCTCTCACACACACACATTGTTTCTCTCACACACACACTGTTTTTCTCTCTCACACACTGTATCACTCTCTCTCACACACACACTGTTTCTCTCACACACACACACTGTTTCTCTCTCTCACACACACACTGTTTCTCTCTCTCTCACACACACTGTTTCTCTCTCTCTCACACACACACACTGTTTCTCTCTCTCACACACACACTGTTTCTCTCTCTCTCACACACACACACTGTTTCTCTCTCACACACACACACTGTTTCTCTCTCTCTCTCACACACACACTGTTTCTCTCACACACACACACTGTTTCTCTCTCACACACACTGTTTCTCTCTCACACACACACACTGTTTCTCTCACACACACACTGTTTCTCTCTCACACACACACACTGTTTCTCTCTCACACACACAGTTACTCTCTCTCTCACACACACTGTTTCTCTCACACACACTCTCTCTCTCTCACACACACACTGTTTCTCTCTCTCACACACTGTTTCTCTCTCTCACACACACAGTTTCTCTCTCACACACACACTGTCTCTCTCTCACACACACACTGTTTCTCTCTCACACACACACACTGTCTCTCTCTCACACACACTGTTTCTCTCTCTCACACACAGTTTCTCTCTCACACACACTGTATCACTCTCTCTCACACACACTGTTTCTCTCTCTCTCACACACACTGTTTCTCTCTCACACACACACACTGTTTCTCTCTCTCACACACACTGTTCCTCTCTCTCTCACACACACTGTCTCTCTCTCTCACACACACACACTGTCTCTCTCTCTCTCTCACACACACTGTTTCTCTCTCTCACACACACTGTGTCTCTCTCTCACACACACACTGTTTCTCTCTCTCACACACACACTGTTTCTCTCGCACACACACACTGTTTCCCTCTCTCTCACACACACACACACTGTTCCTCTCTCTCTCACACACACTGTCTCTCTCTCTCACACACACACACTGTCTCTCTCTCTCTCTCACACACACTGTTTCTCTCTCTCACACACACTGTTTCTCTCTCTCACACACACACTGTTTCTCTCTCACACACACACACTGTTTCTCTCGCACACACACACTTTTTCCCTCTCTCTCACACACACTGTCTCTCTCTCTCTCACACACACTGTATCACTCTCTCTCACACACACACACACTGTTTCTCTCTCACACACACACACTGTCTCTCTCTCACACACACACACTGTCTCTCTCTCACACACACACTGTTTCTCTCACACACACTGTTTCTCTCACACACGCACTGTGTCTCTCTCTCACACACACACACTGTTTCTCTCTCTCACACACTGTTTCTCTCTCACACACACACACTGTTTCTCTCTCACACACACACACTGTTTCTCTCACACACACACTGTTTTTCTCTCTCACACACTGTTTCTCTCTCTCTCACACACACACTGTATCACTCTCTCTCACACACACACTGTTTCTCTCACACACACACACTGTTTCTCTCTCTCACACACACACTGTTTCTCTCTCTCACACACACACACACTGTTTCTCTCTCTCACACACACACTGTTTCTCTCTCTCTATCACACACACACTGTTTCTCTCTCTCACACACACACTGTTTCTCTCTCTCTCACACACACACACTGTTTCTCTCTCACACACACACACTGTTTCTCTCTCTCTCACACACACACACTGTTTCTCTCTCTCACACACACACTGTCTCTCTCTCACACACACTGTTTCTCTCTCTCTCACACACACTGTATCACTCTCTCTCACACACACTGTTTCTCTCTCTCTCACACACACTGTTTCTCTCTCTCACACACACACTGTCTCTCTCTCACACACACTGTTCCTCTCTCTCTCACACACACTGTCTCTCTCTCTCTCTCACACACACTGTTTCTCTCTCTCACACACACTGTTTCTCTCTCTCACACACACACTGTCTCTCTCTCACACACACTGTTCCTCTCTCTCTCACACACACTGTCTCTCTCTCTCTCTCACACACACTGTTTCTCTCTCTCACACACTGTTTCTCTCTCTCACACACACAGTTTCTCTCTCACACACACACTGTTTCTCTCTCACACACACACTGTTTCTCTCTCTCACACACACACTGTCTCTCTCTCACACACACTGTTTCTCTCTCTCTCACACACACTGTATCACTCTCTCTCACACACACTGTTTCTCTCTCTCTCACACACACTGTTTCTCTCTCACACACACACACTGTTTCTCTCTCTCACACACACTGTTCCTCTCTCTCTCACACACACTGTCTCTCTCTCTCTCACACACACACTGTCTCTCTCTCTCTCTCACACACACTGTTTCTCTCTCTCACACACACTGTTTCTCTCTCTCACACACACACTGTTTCTCTCTCACACACACACACTGTTTCTCTCTCACACACACACTGTTTCCCTCTCTCTCACACACACTGTCTCTCTCTCTCTCATACACACTGTATCACTCTCTCTCACACACACACACTGTCTCTCTCTCACACACACACAGTCTCTCTCTCACACACACACTGTTTCTCTCACACACACACTGTTTCTCTCACACACGCACTGTGTCTCTCTCTCACACACACACACTGTTTCTCTCTCTCACACACTGTTTCTCTCTCACACACACACTGTTTCTCTCTCACACACACACACTGTTTCTCTCACACACACACTGTTTTTCTCTCTCACACACTGTTTCTCTCTCTCTCACACACACACTGTATCACTCTCTCTCACACACACACTGTTTCTCTCACACACACACACTGTTTCTCTCTCTCACACACACACTGTTTCTCTCTCTCTCACACACACACACTGTTTCTCTCTCACACACACACTGTTTCTCTCTCTCACACACACACTGTTTCTCTCTCTCACACACACACACACTGTTTCTCTCACACACACACTGTTTCTCTCTCTCTCACACACACTGTTTCTCTCACACACACACACTGTTTCTCTCTCTCTCACACACACTGTTTCTCTCGCTCTCACACACACTGTTTCTCTCGCTCTCACACACACACTGTTTCTCTCTCTCACACACACTGTTTCTCTCACACACACACACTGTTTCTCTCTCTCTCACACACACACTGTATCACTCTCTCTCTCACACACACTGTTTCTCTCACACACACACACTGTTTCTCTCACACACACACTGTTTCTCTCTCTCTCACACACACACTGTATCACTCTCTCTCACACACACTGTTTCTCTCACACACACACACTGTTTCTCTCACACACACACTGTTTCTCTCTCTCACACACACACTGTTTCTCTCTCACACACACACACTGTTTCTCTCTCTCTCACACACACACTGTTTCTCTCTCTCACACACACTGTTTCTCTCTCTCACACACACTGTTTCTCTCTCTCTCTCACACACACACTGTTTCTCTCTCTCACACACACACTGTTTCTCTCTCTCTCACACACACACACTGTTTCTCTCTCTCACACACACACTGTTTCTCTCTCTCTCACACACACACACTGTTTCTCTCTCTCACACACACACTGTTTCTCTCTCTCTCACACACACACACTGTTTCTCTCTCACACACACACACTGTTTCTCTCTCTCTCACACACACACACTGTTTCTCTCTCTCACACACACACTGTTTCTCTCTCACACACACTGTTTCTCTCTCACACACACACACTGTTTCTCTCACACACACACAGTTTCTCTCTCACACACACACACTGTTTCTCTCTCACACACACACTGTTTCTCTCTCACTCCCACACACTGTCTCTCTCTCACACACACACTGTTTTTCTCTCTCACACACACTGTTTCTCTCTCTCACACACTGTTTCTCTCTCACACACACTGTTTCTCTCTCACACACACACACTGTTTCTCTCACACACACACAGTTACTCTCTCTCTCACACACACTGTTTCTCTCACACACACTGTTTCTCTCTCTCACACACTGTTTCTCTCTCTCACACACACAGTTTCTCTCTCACTCCCACACACTGTCTCTCTCTCACACACACACTGTTTCTCTCTCTCACACAGTTACTCTCTCTCTCACACACACTGTTTCTCTCTCACACACACACTGTTTCTCTCTCACACACACACTGTTTCTCTCTCTCACACACAGTTTCTCTCTCACACACAGTTTCTCTCTCACACACACACTGTTTCTCTCTCACACACACACTGTTTCTCTCTCTCACACACACACTGTCTCTCTCTCACACACACTGTTTCTCTCTCTCTCACACACACTGTATCACTCTCTCTCACACACACTGTTTCTCTCTCTCCCACACACACTGTTTCTCTCTCACACACACACACTGTTTCTCTCTCTCACACACACTGTTCCTCTCTCTCTCACACACACTGTCTCTCTCTCTCTCACACACACACTGTCTCTCTCTCTCTCTCACACACACTGTTTCTCTCTCTCACACACACTGTTTCTCTCTCTCACACACACACACTGTTTCTCTCGCACACACACACTGTTTCCCTCTCTCTCACACACACTGTCTCTCTCTCTCTCACACACACTGTATCACTCTCTCTCACACACACACACTGTTTCTCTTTCACACACACACACTGTCTCTCTCTCACACACACACACTGTCTCTCTCTCACACACACACTGTTTCTCTCTCTCACACACTGTTTCTCTCTCACACACACACACTGTTTCTCTCTCACACACACACATTGTTTCTCTCACACACACACTGTTTTTCTCTCTCACACACTGTATCACTCTCTCTCACACACACACTGTTTCTCTCACACACACACACTGTTTCTCTCTCTCACACACACACTGTTTCTCTCTCTCTCACACACACTGTTTCTCTCTCTCTCACACACACACACTGTTTCTCTCTCTCACACACTCACTGTTTCTCTCTCTCTCACACACACACACTGTTTCTCTCTCACACACACACACTGTTTCTCTCTGTCTCTCACACACACACTGTTTCTCTCACACACACACACTGTTTCTCTCTCACACACACTGTTTCTCTCTCACACACACACACTGTTTCTCTCACACACACACTGTTTCTCTCTCACACACACACACTGTTTCTCTCACACACACACAGTTACTCTCTCTCTCACACACACTGTTTCTCTCACACACACTGTTTCTCTCTCACACACACACTGTTTCTCTCTCTCACACACTGTTTCTCTCTCTCACACACACTGTCTCTCTCTCACACACACACTGTTTCTCTCTCACACACACACTGTTTCTCTCTCACACACACACACTGTCTCTCTCTCACACACACTGTTTCTCTCTCTCACACACAGTTTCTCTCTCACACACACTGTATCACTCTCTCACACACACACTGTTTCTCTCTCTCTCACACACACTGTTTCTCTCTCACACACACACACTGTTTCTCTCTCTCACACACACTGTTCCTCTCTCTCTCACACACACTGTCTCTCTCTCTCACACACACACACTGTCTCTCTCTCTCTCTCACACACACTGTTTCTCTCTCTCACACACACTGTGTCTCTCTCTCACACACACACTGTTTCTCTCTCTCACACACACACTGTTTCTCTCGCACACACACACTGTTTCCCTCTCTCTCACACACACTGTCTCTCTCTCTCTCACACACACTGTATCACTCTCTCTCACACACACACACACTGTTTCTCTTTCACACACACACACTGTCTCTCTCTCACACACACACACTGTCTCTCTCTCTCACACACACTGTTTCTCTCACACACACTGTTTCTCTCACACACGCACTGTGTCTCTCTCTCACACACACACACTGTTTCTCTCTCTCACACACTGTGTCTCTCTCTCACACACACACTGTTTCTCTCTCACACACACACACTGTTTCTCTCACACACACACTGTTTTTCTCTCTCACACACTGTTTCTCTCTCTCTCACACACACACTGTATCACTCTCTCTCACACACACACTGTTTCTCTCACACACACACACTGTTTCTCTCTCTCACACACACACTGTTTCTCTCTCTCACACACACTGTTTCTCTCTCTCACACAGTTACTCTCTCTCTCACACACACTGTTTTTCTCTCTCACACACTGTTTCTCTCTCTCTCACACACACACTGTATCACTCTCTCTCACACACACACTGTTTCTCTCACACACACACACAGTTTCTCTCTCACTCCCACACACTGTCTCTCTCTCACACACACACTGTTTCTCTCTCTCACACAGTTACTCTCTCTCTCACACACACTGTTTCTCTCTCACACACACACTGTTTCTCTCTCACACACACACTGTTTCTCTCTCTCACACACAGTCTCTCTCTCACACACAGTTTCTCTCTCACACACACACTGTTTCTCTCTCACACACACACTGTTTCTCTCTCTCACACACACACTGTCTCTCTCTCACACACACTGTTTCTCTCTCTCACACACACACTGTTTCACTCTCTCTCACACACACTGTTTCTCTCTCTCTCACACACACTGTTTCTCTCTCACACACACACACTGTTTCTCTCTCTCACACACACTGTTCCTCTCTCTCTCACACACACTGTCTCTCTCTCTCTCACACACACACTGTCTCTCTCTCTCTCTCACACACACTGTTTCTCTCTCTCACACACACTGTTTCTCTCTCTCACACACACACACTGTTTCTCTCGCACACACACACTGTTTCCCTCTCTCTCACACACACTGTCTCTCTCTCTCTCACACACACTGTATCACTCTCTCTCACACACACACACTGTTTCTCTTTCACACACACACACTGTCTCTCTCTCACACACACACACTGTCTCTCTCTCACACACACACTGTTTCTCTCTCTCACACACTGTTTCTCTCTCACACACACACACTGTTTCTCTCTCACACACACACATTGTTTCTCTCACACACACACTGTTTTTCTCTCTCACACACTGTATCACTCTCTCTCACACACACACTGTTTCTCTCACACACACACACTGTTTCTCTCTCTCACACACACACTGTTTCTCTCTCTCTCACACACACTGTTTCTCTCTCTCTCACACACACACACTGTTTCTCTCTCTCACACACACACTGTTTCTCTCTCTCTCACACACACACACTGTTTCTCTCTCACACACACACACTGTTTCTCTCTCTCTCTCACACACACACTGTTTCTCTCACACACACACACTGTTTCTCTCTCACACACACTGTTTCTCTCTCACACACACACACTGTTTCTCTCACACACACACTGTTTCTCTCTCACACACACACACTGTTTCTCTCACACACACACTGTTTCTCTCTCTCACACACACTGTTTCTCTCACACACACTGTTTCTCTCTCACACACACACTGTTTCTCTCTCTCACACACTGTTTCTCTCTCTCACACACACAGTTTCTCTCTCACACACACACTGTTTCTCTCTCACACACACACTGTTTCTCTCTCACACACACACACTGTCTCTCTCTCACACACACTGTTTCTCTCTCTCACACACAGTTTCTCTCTCACACACACTGTATCACTCTCTCTCACACACACTGTTTCTCTCTCTCTCACACACACTGTTTCTCTCTCACACACACACAGTTTCTCTCTCTCACACACACTGTTCCTCTCTCTCTCACACACACTGTCTCTCTCTCTCACACACACACACTGTCTCTCTCTCTCTCTCACACACACTGTTTCTCTCTCTCACACACACTGTTTCTCTCTCTCACACACACACTGTTTCTCTCTCACACACACACACTGTTTCTCTCGCACACACACACTTTTTCCCTCTCTCTCACACACACTGTCTCTCTCTCTCTCACACACACTGTATCACTCTCTCTCACACACACACACACTGTTTCTCTTTCACACACACACACTGTCTCTCTCTCACACACACACACTGTCTCTCTCTCACACACACACTGTTTCTCTCACACACGCACTGTGTCTCTCTCTCACACACACACACTGTTTCTCTCTCTCACACACTGTTTCTCTCTCACACACACACACTGTTTCTCTCTCACACACACACACTGTTTCTCTCACACACACACTGTTTTTCTCTCTCACACACACACTGTATCACTCTCTCTCACACACACTGTTTCTCTCTCTCTCACACACACTGTTTCTCTCTCTCACACACACACTGTCTCTCTCTCACACACACTGTTCCTCTCTCTCTCACACACACTGTCTCTCTCTCTCTCTCACACACACTTTTTCCCTCTCTCTCACACACACTGTCTCTCTCTCTCTCACACACACTGTATCACTCTCTCTCACACACACACACACTGTTTCTCTTTCACACACACACACTGTCTCTCTCTCACACACACACACTGTCTCTCTCTCACACACACACTGTTTCTCTCACACACGCACTGTGTCTCTCTCTCACACACACACACTGTTTCTCTCTCTCACACACTGTTTCTCTCTCACACACACACACTGTTTCTCTCTCACACACACACACTGTTTCTCTCACACACACACTGTTTCTCTCTCTCTCACACACACTGTATCACTCTCTCTCACACACACTGTTTCTCTCTCTCTCACACACACTGTTTCTCTCTCTCACACACACACTGTCTCTCTCTCACACACACTGTTCCTCTCTCTCTCACACACACTGTCTCTCTCTCTCTCTCACACACACTGTTTCTCTCTCTCACACACACTGTTTCTCTCTCTCACACACACACTGTTTCTCTCTCACACACACACACTGTTTCTCTCGCACACACACACTGTTTCTCTCTCTCTCACACACACTGTCTCTCTCTCTCACACACACACTGTATCACTCTCTCACACACACACACTGTTTCTCTTTCACACACACACACTGTCTCTCTCTCTCACACACACTGTTTCTCTCACACACACACTGTTTCTCTCTCACACACACACACTGTTTCTCTCTCTCACACACACTGTTTCTCTCTCACACACACACTGTTTCTCTCTCACACACACTGTTTCTCTCTCACACACACACTGTTTCTCTCTCTCTCACACACACTGTTTCTCTCTCTCACACACACACTGTTTCTCTCTCTCTCACACACACTGTTTCTCTCTCTCTCACACACACTGTTTCTCTCTCACACACACACACTGTTTCTCTCTCTCTCACACACACTGTTTCTCTCTCACACACACTGTTTCTCTCTCACACACACACACTGTTTCTCTCTCTCTCACACACTCTTTCTCTCTCACACACACTGTTTCTCTCTCTCACACACACACTGTTTCTCTCTCTCTCACACACACTGTTTCTCTCTCACACACACACACTGTTTCTCTCTCTCTCTCACACACTGTTTCTCTCTCACACACACTGTTTCTCTCTCACACACACACACTGTTTCTCTCTCTCTCACACACACTGTTTCTCTCTCACACACACACACTGTTTCTCTCTCTCTCACACACACTGTTTCTCTCTCACACACACACTGTTTCTCTCTCTCTCACACACACTGTTTCTCTCTCACACACACACACTGTTTCTCTCTCACACACACACTGTTTCTCTCTCACACACACTGTTTCTCTCTCACACACACACACTGTTTCTCTCACACACACACAGTTTCTCTCTCACACACACACACACTGTTTCTCTCTCACACACACACTGTTTCTCTCTCTCTCACACACTGTTTCTCTCTCACACACACACACTGTTTCTCTCTCTCTCACACACACTGTTTCTCTCTCTCTCACACACACTGTTTCTCTCTCTCTCACACACTGTTTCTCTCTCACACACACACACTGTTTCTCTCTCTCTCACACACACTGTTTCTCTCTCTCTCACACACTGTTTCTCTCTCTCTCACACACACTGTTTCTCTCTCTCACACACACACTGTTTCTCTCTCTCTCACACACACTGTCTCTCTCTCTCTCTCACACACACACTGTTTCTCTCTCACACACACACACTGTTTCTCTCTCTCTCACACACACTGTTTCTCTCTCTCTCACACACTGTTTCTCTCTCACACACACACTGTTTCTCTCTCTCTCACACACACTGTTTCTCTCTCTCTCACACACTGTTTCTCTCTCTCTCACATACACTGTTTCTCTCTCTCACACACACACTGTTTCTCTCTCTCTCACACACACTGTCTCTCTCTCTCTCACACACACACTGTTTCTCTCTCACACACACACACTGTTTCTCTCTCACACACACACACTGTTTCTCTCTCACACACACACTGTTTCTCTCTCTCTCTCACACACTGTTTCTCTCTCTCTCACACACACTGTTTCTCTCTCTCTCACACACACTGTTTCTCTCTCACACACACACACTGTTTCTCTCTCTCTCACACACACTGTTTCTCTCTCTAACAGACACTTTTTTTTGCTGTTACGCGCACACACTGCTACACACACATACTCACACTCACTCCCACACACACACTCCCCTACACACACTGCTACACCCACACACACACTCACACTCACTCTCACACAGTCCTGTTCCCAGCCCGGAGTATTTTCTCTCTCCCTGTCTCTCTCTCTCTCTCTCTCTCTCTGTGCCTGGATGTATGTGAACTGCCCTCCATCCCCACAGGCAACTGCTTAAATCACAAAACATTGTGATCAAAGGCAAACAGCAACTCCTTCCCCCGAACGTCAGCTTCAAACCCCGGTCCTCCCCCATCCCCCTTCTGTGGGGTGTTCCCACACCGGCCCCCGTCCTCCCCCATCCCCCTTCTGTGGGGTGTTCCCACACCGGCCGTGTCTGTGTGTGAGTGAGTGTGTGCCTGAGAGACCGTTTGTGTGGCTGTGTTTGTGTGTCTGTCTGTGTGTCTCTGTGTATCTGTGTCTATGTGTGTGAGAGACAGTGTATGTATCTCTGTGTCTGTGTCTGTGTACCTGTGCGTGTGTGTGTCTGTGTGTGAGTGTTTGTCTGTGTATGTGTGTGAGAGACAGTGAGTGTATCTGTGTGTCTGTGTGTGAGACAGTGTGTGTATCTGTGTCTGTGTGTGTGTCTGTGTGTACCTGTGATTGTGTGT